>NW_007930856.1:0-3361 GCF_000280675.1 Beauveria bassiana ARSEF 2860
CCCGCATCCATGCAGCAGCGTTCGTAACAAATAAGAATAATTAAATTAAGAATAAAATTATAAAGAGTTTTAGATAATTTAATTTAAATTTTAAAAAGACAAAGATATTAAATTTCTTAGACTTACTAGTCTAGATAAATATATAGTTCTATAATCTTAATAGATAAAATTAATTAAAACTTATTACTTTTAATAAGTCTTTTATCTTTTTAAGGTATATAAAGTTATTATAAAGTAAAAGGTAGTATAATATAGAAATTAAATAAGATAAAAAGTTAATAGAAGAATAAGGAGTATGATTTTTATCTTAAAATAGCTATTTTTTATAAGAAAAGAGCCTCTTTTATATAGATAATTAACTAAAAGGTTTATTTAATTCTAGACCTTTATTTAGATTTAATATTATTATATATCTTATTTATATTTATTTAAATAAACATTAAATTATTTATTTAGTTAAGAACTATTATTTACTCTAAAATATAAAGTTATTAAGTAGAATTAAACTTTTAAGTCGACACGTCGCAAAATGCGGGGGAGGAACGCTTCGGAGCTCCTGGATTGCCTCATTAACAGCCTACCTTGCCATGTGTAATGCCATGCATTTGTATACAGCGCAGCCCGGGGTGCTCAAGTGAAGTGCGCGCCCAATGATGCATAGCTTCCTTCTTCAGTGAATTTGCGCGATAGCTTTCAGGACGTAAATAGAGACATTTGTTAAAGTAAGACGCAAAGACAAAAGAGTACCAACGGACGCTGGCTAGCCCTTGCGATGGCGACTGGCATGAAAATACCCGATATGACTGTCAAGGTTCAAGTCTCGTTCAATTTCGTGAATCCCTTAGATATATACATGCCTAGCAACTGGAATAGATTTATTGTATATAAATACCAAAAAAACGCCATGCAGTCAACCGTGAAGCCCAACCAACAATATCAAGGGAACAATATGTGAATTAAGTTTAGACATCTAATGATGATGCCCACCATGGGCGTCTCCCTCGCCCGTCTGGAACAGCTCATGAAACTCATCCGACATGGGCACGGCCTTGAAATTCTCCGGCTTCCTCATCTCCGTAAACGCCTTTGTGTCGCGGATCATGGTGCGCTCATGCCAGTCGAGAATGGCGTCGAAGTCGCGGCACTTCTTGTTGATGCTAAAGTCGGGAAAGGGATGTGCCTGGCCCTCCACCCACGGCTGCGTAATCACGTCGGCGGTCGCGGCGCACATGAGGTTCTGCAGTATGACGTAGATGCAGTGGTCGGTGTGGATGCGGTGCAGTTCTGGAAAGTCACCGTTCGGGTAGTCGTCGCCAAAGTAGTGCTTCCAGTGAACGTCACGCCGGACGGCGTTGAGGCAGTGGATCGTGTGCAACACGTCGAGCTCCGCCACGTGTGCCTCCGGGCCGAAACCCCAGTCCTCTGACCACCGGGCCGTCTGCGAGGGGTCCTTGCCCAGACGGACCACGTCGTCGGTGCTGATGACGTGCGGCATGAGGCTGCTGACGCGTTCCCAGGCGGCGTCTACCTCGGGCGACGGGGGGGAACGGAATAGTGAGTGGTCCATATTGAGTAGGCTTCCGTTTACCTTTTTGTCGACAATGTCAATCTGCACCTCGTTGTGAATTGGTGCTTGCAAAGGGTTAGAACAGTTATACCAGGATCTGGCGCAGTAGGGGAATAATGTTTAGCGAATTCGTACAATACCAGTCGCTGATGCGAAGTAGTTCATTGTTGCGGTTGAGTCGTACGTCTTCCCTGTAACGAAATCCCTTGGAGATGCAGAATGCCGACACCACGAGCAGGAAGAGGTTGATGCCCGAAATAATGTAGAGGGTTCGTCTGTATGGGTTTCTCAGAAGAAGGGGGTTAATATTTTGGCACCGCGAAGATCCGACTTGACCTAGTTCCTCCTCTGGGACGGGGATGAATTGCCTCTTCTCTGCCGCAGAATACGATGGAGGCGTGGAGGGAGGTAGCAATTGTTTCAAAAAGGACAGCATCATAGCAAAGCCCATAAAAGATATCAGAAAAGCAATGTATACAATTATCAAATGCAACCAAACGTGATTCAAGACGTCTCTCAAGCAATAGAGCCAATGTCTATTTATTATCATTTGTTTTCAGTTGCTACGACCAGAGTTGTTGGTAACCTCCCAGCATCATCAAATCATCTATTGAGTAAAATCTACACCGAAGAGTTCCTTGACGAATTTAATTCTGGTGTATGACTGTAAGCTTATGTCTTGCCACCATCGCCAAGTGTATCTCGTGTTTTCGAACCGCTGAGGTGCTTGCCATGAGCTGCGACGCCTCCATCATCTCATAGTCAGTACGGGACCGGAATGACATCTTTTTCAATCATCAATTGAAATTGATCACTGTGCACTTATTGTCGTCTTCAAAGTTGACGACGCTCGCTCCACAGGAAAGACTACCCTTGTCTTTTGGCATGTCAGCTGAGTCCCGAAACCAGTGGGGTCCAGCCCGTGAGATGACGCCGCCTCATGCCTGGAAGATCGATTGAGTTCCTGGTGATAGGTTCTAGTCGGGCAATCTCTTGTGGCACGGCGATTTTGGTCCAGGCACAAGTGGGCAGGTGTCAGCAGTAGGCACCAGGCACCTTGCGACCCCCAATCTGAGCCGGGGTCGCGCATCTTTCTCACCCTGCGTCCCCCGCACCGTGCTCACAAGACATGCTCAGCTTTCACAAGGCAGAGCTGTTGATGATGGCCCAAGATCGCGCAGAGACCCCACCACTGCTCGTTTTAGCGGTAGTGCCCCTGGCGCTGATGACCGTCAACGCACGGTGCTTATTAGGCTCTGCTGCGGGTTATGATGGCCTTTGGAAGCGACATCAAAGGCGGGTACCGAGGTTTCTGTGACCGTGTGCTCCTGCTCACAGCTAATCTCACCTGGATTCGAAGCAGCGGAGCTAATCTCAGCCGAAATACTCTCAGCGTACCACCAGCAGTCCAGGAAACAGTGTGGCCATGGAGATGAACACCGTAAAGTAACAAGTCCATGAAGGTCCAGATGTCTATATAACGAGATCATTGCACCTAGATTACGGCAATTTGTTTCTCATCGACAACAACGTCAAAAACTACAAGGATTATCCAAACTCTCCTCTCCGCACAACTACAATCTACTGTCAACTCTCCACCCTCTACTCTACAACTCTACATCTTCAATCCCCTCACTTTATCAGTCAGCATCCCTCAAAATGCGCTTCACCGAGAGTATTGTTTTGGCAATTCTTGCCGCCACCACTTCCGCCGCCCCAGTTGAGAACAAAGCTGGCGACAAGCGCACCCCCGCCGCTGGCAAGGAATACCTGCACTTGGCCGGCGATGTCCTC
>NW_007930856.1:3461-21794 GCF_000280675.1 Beauveria bassiana ARSEF 2860
GGCCGGTGATGTCCTCGATAAGCGCGCACCCGTTGCCGGCAAGGAGTACCTGCACTTGCTAGGTGAGGTCCTCGATAAGCGCGCCGCTGGCAAGGACGCCGATGTCCTCGATAAGCGCGAGACTCAGCAAAAGTGATGCGAAGAAAAAAGACCTACACGTGCCCGCACCCGTCGCTTCGCTTCGGTGCTGGGTAGCTAGTATAGCCCTTTAACCACTTTTCATATACACATTTTTAGATAGTATATAATTATTACTATTGTAAAATACAAGATATAAATAATTAAGGGTATTATAAATTATTATATTTTCTTATATAAAAAGAGTATTACTAGGTAGATAGTACTATATTGCTAGGTAGCTAGGTATATCTAATTCTATATAGTACTTGTTCTATATCGTAAGATATGTATATATATAGAAGTATTATTGATAGCATATACCGCCGCTACCGCTGCTATTGCTGCTACTATCGATATTAAAATTTCTTATAACGCTGCTAGTGTTATTACTAGGTCTCTAAGACTACTTAATCATTGCTATTCTAGTTAAAACACGCCTTTTTACTTAGGCTAGATAAAGGTTTCTTTTATAACTACAGAAGCTATTAGTTAGCTTATAGTAGTAGTAGCTAAGTAATAAAGAAGAAGCCTATAAAGATATATAGAGTATATAGAGCTATTATTAACCTACTATTATTTTATTATAAGTTTGTTTTATTTCGTATATTATATTAATTACTCTACAATAATTAAGAATATAATTTTTATATAGTTAAGACAATTTCAAGTCTCTCTCTAGTTATGAAATTTAAATCTTTTAAAGTCTTATTAAATTTATTATACTCTTCTGATAATAAATTATACTTTGTTTTATAGGGACCTACTTACTTGGTACGACTTCATGCTATCGGTAGACACCTCGTTAGCACGTCCAAAAGCCAGCCCTAAGGCGCAAACGGATGTAATCAATTCAATTCAATTCCTAAGAAAGTTACTCACTGTGCCTTGAAGATGAGCCATCGTTACATGATGCATCTCGTGGCACATCCAAAAATCCTTGACTCTCTTCATCCACCGGGGCAGGTTTCTCATCGGGGCGATCCACTGAGCGGATTTGGAAGAGCATAATGGTGGCTAGCCCACAGAGCAAAAATGAGCAAAGATACGGCAAGCCGCGGCCAACACCATGCAGAGTCAGGCTCCAGCTGAATGTTTTTGCCACGATTGGTCCAGCAAGTAGAGTTCCCGTCGTATCCATGATGGCGACCGAGGTCAGAAGTGTGCCTATCATGTCTTTCTCGACCAAGGCGCTTGCGAGAGAGCGGGCAAAAGATCCAAAGCCGCTTCCAAAGGTATAGAAAACTAGGGCTAACACGCAGTGCGGTCAGCAAGACTTCTTTAATTTGGCACGCCAAAAGAGGGCAGAATTACTTACCGAGGGCAACCATCCACACCTGGGGCGCAACGACAAGTAGCCCAAAGCTCAACATGAATAGCACGATGCTGGCGCGACATAGTTTGAGGTCTTTCAATCGCGGCGAGACGCCGAGTTTCCTGACCATGTACGTATCCAATGCAGGCAAGATGAGCGCAAATGTAATGAGCTGTGCAAATGCTCTAAATGAGAGTAGGTAGTTTGCCTGTCGTGAAATGTGTTAGAAAGCAGTCCAACCCCCAAAACCTTACGTCCAACAGCGGAAATACCTTGGCAATTGTTAAAGAATATCTGGTTGAGGTGAACTGGAGCAGCACAGAGAGAGACTGCCGCGAGTAATCCATCACTAGAAAGGTAGCAACGAGCAGAACAAGACTCCTGTTACTGGCAATATGTCGGATCGTAGTCGAAATATGGTTCCACGTGGCTCTCAGGCGATTCTGAAAACCCTCTGGCTCATCCTCTGAGCCATTCTCATCTTTGGCCCTTGCCTTAGGCTCTAGCGTTTCCGGGACGGAGCCTGCTAGGAGCATGGTCGCCACAGTGCACCCCAGCCCGAGAAGAATTGGAATCCAAAGGTTGATTTCCATGAGTTTCGAGGAAATCAGAGGTCCAATGAGCTCAGCAACTATCAAAACAGTTTGCGCCAAGAAAAACACTTGAGACCTATGAGCACATTCGAATCAGTTGACCGACTTTAAAAGGTCCTTTACAGCAGTGAATTACTTACCTCTTGTCCTCTGAAGTTGCGTCCGTGAGAATCATCATGCCAACGGCGCTTGTCACTGTAGTCCCGCCACCAATTATTAAGCAGAGGGACGAAAGCCACATAAGCTTCAGTGGCCACTCAGTCCAGGCTACAGGAGTCGCAGTCAGTTGCCAGCACTGAGATGAGACGGAAAAAGATGGGCGCAGTCGACTGACAGATGAACAAAACCCAAGTCAAGCCGATGGTCTGCCCCAGCATGCTCAGGAAAAGCACACCGCGGCGGCCATGCTTATCGGCAAGGACACCAAAGTACATGGCGAGGACCAGCCCGGGAATGCCGTCAAAGAAGGTCTGCCAGCCAAAGAGCTGTGCAACAGCATCTTGCACCGGGCGTTCTTTGCACATGTCCTCCGATGGGCTCGTCAGCCCAAGCGTGGACAGGGTCTTTGCCGAGTAATACTTTCGGCACACAATGTCCTCTATCAGGCGCGTCTGTGGAGCTGCGGACATGACATAACCGAAGCCGTCAATCAGAAGCATCAGCAGGAGGACGACGATGGGGTGCCAATATGTCTTTTCTCGAGAAGCATTTTGTTTTTTCGGTTGCCTATCGCAGCTGAATATGCTGTCGCTGTCATGGCCCTCAGTGATGTTCGATGTATGCATCTTGAGGGCTGTTGTAGATGTGGTGCCGTACGTCATCGGCAGGCGCTGCTCCTTTGCAGATTCCATTTCTGATACTGTTTCGAGTTTGTGTACACTTTTTGGTGCTTGGATTTATATGGCATGTTACGGCAGCATCTTCAAAAACCGACGAATTGATGCTCACAGCTACCCAAGGCTGCCTCCACAATGATCACGTATCACAACAATATCAATGAAATCGGTAATCTCACAAATCTCGGCGCGCGATTGTCCAGTGATCTATCCGTGAGCTGAGTCCGTCAGCTTATCAAGTTGGCATATTGCGTGTATGGTTACGTGTAAGCTGATGCCGGGCAGCCCACTTCCTGATTAGGAAACTCCCACCACATTCCGGCCGAGCTCACATAACCGCTTCCTCTTCTCATTTCACAAGTGTTTCTTATTGTCATCCATCATTTCACATAAGCTGCAATAGCTAAATATCCCATGATAGGTACAGCTCTAAGAACTGACAAGCAATGGCTTACAATATATATACCTCGCCCTTGTCAAAACCATGGCTGCCATCATATGACCAGCATCTCACAAACCTTTCAGATTTACACATCTTCAACTCTGAACCCTTCTACCTACGCCCCTATCACTGCCAGCATGGATCACTACTCGTCTATGGAAGCCCTTCTCCCTTGCTACCTCCACCGGCCCAAGGACCGGGAGCGTGTTGTTGTTCCGCAATTCGAGCACCGTCTCAACCTCTGCCGCGCATGGAAGATTCCCACCGGCGCCCGCATTCTAGACATTGGCTGCGGCCAGGGTGAGTCGACTCTGATCCTAGCCGATGCGGTCGGCCCAGACGGGCACGTCACGGGCGTTGATACCGCGCCGGCCGACTACGGCGGTCCGGTCACCGTCGGCCAGGCGCAAAGTTTCATTCTCAAGTCGCCATACGCGAGCCGCTTGACCTTTGAGCGCGCAGAAGTCATTGAAGTTCTGCAGCGCGTCAACGATAAGACTTTTGACAAGATTCAGGTACAATCATCTGCGCAAAACGCATCCACAACTGAAGAGAACGCCGTCAATCACCTACCACCCTCCCCCGGCCCAGAGCCCATCTTTGACGGCGCAGTCTTTCTACACAGCCTCTGGTACGCCCGCTCCCGGGAAATTGTCGCCTCGCTATTTACTATGCTTGCCAACGCACGGATCCCACGTATCTATATCGCAGAGTGGATGTGCCAGGCAAACAAAGTCGCCCAGGAGCCGCACTATCTCGCTGCGCGCGCCCAGATGCTGCTGCACTCGTACAAGGCTGTCGAGGACAAGTCACCGCGTTTAGACGAGCAGAATATCCGTGCCGCGTTGCCCCCAGACGAGCTATTTCGGATTGCTACAAAACACGGGTGGAAACTTGCCAACCGAGGCGAGGTGAGCATGCCAGATGGGTATATGGAGGGTCACTGGGAGGCCCAGTTTGTGTCATCGAGCGCGTTTACTAGCGCCATGGAGCGCGAGACCATGACTGAGGAGCAGGCAAAGGAGCTACGCGCGTATGCAGAATTGGTCAAGGGCGCATCAGAGGCCGTAAGGAGGAGCGGGAAAATGGTGGAGAGTATGAATGTCGCGTGGGCTGTGCTAGAGCTCGACTCGTAGATTTGTATGACGATATCGGAGCTTTGAATAATCTTGCTCTTGTTCTACAAGTGTGCAACTTTGAGTCTATTCAGCTTCGTAATCGATATACATGAATAGCATTGATAGAAAAAAAAAAAAGAAAGTAACGATCATATACTGCTGCTGAATCTCATGAGAAACTACTGACCTGAGGTGCTTGTCGACACAAACAAGCTGTTTCGCTTTATGACCTCGGCCGCTGCACCAAAATCTACCAGTTTTCCCTTATTCATAACTGCAATCTTGTCATATTTGGCTGCAGCCTCAACACGATGCAGCACAGACAAGGTTGACTTGCCCTTCAGGCGACGGGCCATGGCCTCCTCAACTTTTGCTTCCGTTTCCGCATCCAAGCTAAATTGAGGAAAGCGGATGTCAGTGGTTGTAACATGAGAAAGCAAAGACAAGGTTGGATAAGCTCACCTGCTCGTTGCCTCGTCAAGGACAATGAGCCCACCCGGTTTACCACCGTCGCTGAGGATCAGCCTCGCAATAGACAACAGCTGGACTTCTCCATTCGACATGTTTGTGTCGATGCGCTTTGCACCGAGACCCCCAGACTCACGAATCTTGTCCCAAATTTCACACTCTTTAAGCAATGTGACAATCGCGTCGTCGGAGAACTGATGCTCGGGATCGAGCTCCTGGCGGAAAGTAGATGAATCGACAAAGGAGTCCTGCGAAATGACGCTGAACCTCTGCCGCAGCTGAGACATATTTATGGTAGAGGTTTCCACGCCATCAACAATGATGCGCCCTTTTGGCATGCGTATCATACCCATAAAGGACAAGAGGAGCGTTGATTTGCCAGAGCCAGTCTTTCCACAGACGGCGACTCTCTCCCCAGGTAGAATCTCGAGTGAGACGTCATTCAGATTCCACACCGGAGCATTGCCAGTCTTCTCATCTTCTGATGCATACGTGGCATGGATATTCTCGATCTGGACGTGGCCTTTGGACGGCCACGCGTCCGAGACGACCGTCTTCTCCTGACCGTCCGCGATCTCTTTGGGAGTATCGCGCTCAAATACGGCGATGCGGGCAATTGCTCCGAGAGAGGTCTCTAGAGATGTCCATGCAATGATGAAATTTGTGAGGGTTGATCCGATTGTGGTAACGTTGAGAAAGGCGACTCCAACAGCGCCGGCAGCGACCTTGCCGCGAAGGCCAACAGCAACACAAGCAATAGCAACGGCGAGTCCTGCGACCACAAGTTCGAGAACGAGCTGCAGCCACCGCTGCGCCATAAAAAGTAGGTAAAATGGCTCTTGTGAGCGGTCAAACTTTTCACTGAATTTTTGCCGCATCTCCCCCGTAAAGCCGTTGGCACGGATCGTGATCAAACCGGATGCCGTTTCTCCAAACTTTGTATGAAGCATGCCTTTGGATTCAAGGTCCAGGTTTCGCAACTGCTTTGAAGTACGAAGATATACCTTCTGTATTATATACAGGACAATGGCTGCGACAGGAATGACAGCCAATGCCTCGTTGGCGACCACGGCAATCAGGATCAGCTGAAACATGGCAGTGAGCAGCTCCGCAACAGTATTGAAGAGGTCCAATGGCAAGAAGCCGTCAACAAAGAGCAGATCTTGGTTGAAGCGATTCAAGAGGCTTCCCGTATCAACACGGCTAATGTAAGAGAACGGCGCCCCGAGCGTAGTCTTCAGAAGGGCAGCGTGCAGAGATCTCGCCGAAGCTGGAACAACGCCCAGCATAAGGTGCCTAAAATTGCTGTTAGAAACAAATACTGTTGAGATAATGCAGGATTGGAGAAGAAATTACATTGCCCAAGCGAATATAGTAATGAGAGGCAGTATCTCAATAAGAGCGAAGTAACCAAGCCAGTAACCGTTGCCACGTGTATCGCCGTTGGCCAGCGCATTTGACCACCATTGCACCCACAAATCTAATATTTGGTAAGCACATGCAAGTTGGACACAAAGCTAAGAGCTTACTGGGAAACATGAAAGCCAGTGCGAATATAATTCCAGTGAGCAGAAAGATGATAGCGTTCGGATATCCCATGGCGCGAATGTACCGAAGATACACTAACCTGTCGCCAATCAACTTGCTGCCCTCTACCGTGTTAGATTTGGTTTCAGCGGTGGAATCCGTTTTCATGGCCTCGGTCTCACTCGGAGCAGGGTCAGTCCCGGTTGACGCGTTGCGGTCCTTACTGGCCTCCTTTCCGGCATCTTCTTCGTCCGAGGGCTCTTCTTCAATCTCGGCTGCAGAGACCTTGTTCAAAGAGCCATCCTTTCGAATCTCGTAGACCTCATCTGCAAGAGCAGCGAGGTTTTCTGAAAGAAAGATCAGTTTCTTGTTGACGCACAGCATCATCATGTATACTCACTGTCGTGCGTAGTGTAGATGACTGTAGTTTTTAGTTGGCGCAGAAGACCTTGCGAGCCCAATAGCTTTGTCGCGACACGCTTCTTGGTCCGTCGGTCTAGGGCGCTAAACACGTCGTCTAGAATAATTATCTGCTTCTTCGCAAAAAGTCCACGAGCAAGAGCCTAAAGAATACTTGTCAGATGCATATCATACGCAGGGTGGGTAGCAATTGCAGTCAGTGTTGAGCCCCGACTTACCAAGCGCTGCCGCTGACCACCACTGAGCCGCACACCGCCACTGCCCACAGTACCATGACGGTAATCAGACAGCTTCTCGACGTCTTCGAGAGCACAGGCATGCTTGACCTTCTCCAGCCAGCTCATGTCGCTACTAGCAACATACTGAGTCCAATTCATTTCAGCCGAGACATTCTCCAGCCACGCAGTCTGGCCACAATAGGCTACGCTTCTGTTGGTAACGGCGACCGTGCCACCCAATAGTTCGGCTTCACCAACAATGGATTTCATGAGAAGAGACTTTCCTGAGCCAACGCGACCAACAATAGCAATCTGCGAGCCTTGCTCGATTTTTAGATTGACGTTTTGTAAGATGGACTTTTCGGTAGTCCATCCAAATGATGCGTCTTGCAAACTCACGGCAAGCGTAGCGTCCGTATCTGGTGTCGCGGTTGCAGTTCCGCAGCCGGCAATTGCTTTCACTGTATTTCTTGGCTCCGTAATCTTCATAAAGTCATGAATTCGTTTGAAACACCCATACGCCGAGCCTATTGTTGGAAGGCCTTGCAGGAGGTGGATAAGCGGT
Source organism: Beauveria bassiana ARSEF 2860 (assembly GCF_000280675.1). Classification (NCBI taxonomy): domain Eukaryota; kingdom Fungi; phylum Ascomycota; class Sordariomycetes; order Hypocreales; family Cordycipitaceae; genus Beauveria; species Beauveria bassiana. Next base: position 11,081 of record NW_007930856.1, read on the forward strand.
CCGCCAAGAAGAGAAATGATGACGAGAGACGAGAACATCCTCGTAGTGTCAAGCTCAGCATGCGCAGCGCCTGATATGCCAACGTATGCAGCAAAAACCAACAAAGGAGCGATAGTTAACATGCAGTAAGCTACATGTCGTTAGCAAATGCACAAAGAGAGAGACGCCTCGGGAGACACTTACACAAAAGCACACTCACGCAGGCCAATGTCCGGAAGTACTTGGCGGAATGAATCTCTAGATCCCGAAAGTCCTTGACTACGGCACCGACGCGCTCTTCCGAGCCCATCATCTTGACTGACTTCATAGAGTCCAGCAGCCTCTTGGTGGCACCGATTCGTGTCTGAACTGCGCTCAACCAAGCTTGCTGCTGAACGCTCAGAATGCGAGCTATCCAGACGCTACATCCTCCGCACACTATCCAAGGAATTAATATAGTTTCTTCAATTTAGCAAGCGACAAGACATACCAAGTCCAAGCCCGAGCATCGTGAAGCAGGCGACTCCAATTTGTCGGTACAGCAGATACGTTGCCAAAGAAGTCTCGATGATGCCTACAAAGACCTCGTATATAAACTCTGCGCCTTTGATAATGCGCTGCACGTCAGAAATCATCAGGGTCATTGCGGTAGACTCTATGTTGCTGTCTTCGCGCAGTCGCAGAACTTTTTCGAATATGGCCGTAACGAGGCCACCGCGAATCATGGTGGCGTTTCTAAAGACTTGTCGCCAATACAAGCTGGTGGAAACCTGTTTCAGGTATGTGAATACACATTGAAAAGAGTCAAGCTTGCGGTATAGTGGGGGAGACTTACAGCGATGCCCAGGTAGACCAGAAAGCAAGCACCTATCAAACCAATACCGTTGTTCATAGGCGCATCATCATCATTGAGATAGTTGAGCATGGCCTCGACGAAAAAGGTCTGTGAATATGTAAATCCGGTCAAGGCTAGTCTAGGGAGCATTGGCTTGAATGTAGACAAGCCAAGACATTTGAGAGTGAGAAGAGCGAGCTTGAACGGGGAATCCACTAATGAGTAAAATATTAACTTCTTGATCGCGCCAACAGTACAGAACCAAGGTAGTTACCGATTGTGCCATTCACAAGGGGAGCAAATCTCTTTCTGAGGCTATCAGCATACAGCTCTTTGTCAATAGGCCCGACATCTGCGGGCTGGAAGCTCCTTTTGAATCCGATGAAGAAGAGCGAGTTGAGCCAGAAGAAAAATGCCTTGCTGATGGGGCCGGCGCTTTCCTCAGATGATGTTCTTTCCGAGCTGAGTGAAAGATGGCTTTTGTTCTTGGCTTCCAGGCAGAAGGCAAGCGTCTTGACGGCACAGTCCGCAGTCAGAATAGCAGCCAGCGCTGATTGAGGCATCAGCCAGTACGTTCGTGCGCGGACAACACCGAAGAGAACAGTGAAGAACAGGTAAGCAAGTAGTACGTTGGACGGACGGGTGCTTTTCGTATGCTCATAGGGGGAGAGGCCAGCGGCGGCGAGACTGGCGAAAAGTGACAACGCAGCAGCCGCAATGGAAGTAGTAGTCTTGGTCCCGTCCTTGATGCTTTGCATGATGAGGAAAGCAATGCTTAGGCCCGATGAAACTACGAGAGTTGCCTACATACAACCAACATTGTCTTCCATCAGCTGCACATCGGCAAAACTCCTCAAAATGTGACTTCGCAACTTACGGTCTTGGCTGTAACAGCCCAGTCAGTCTTGGTAACCGGAGCTTCACGCAGCAGAGCGATGGCACGGAGAAAAGCCAACAGGATAAAGACAATGCACGGAAGTAGAGTGAGAATAGTCTCTTGGAAGAGGAGCGTAAAGTCAAAATGGGAGCGGCAGCCCCGGATCGCGGGCCCAAACGCCTGATCGGCGGAGGCGGGGCAAACGCGTGCAAACTGGCGATGTTTGATGGAGAGGATGTTCTCCGTCGCAAGAAGCGAGATGTTGACAGCGACGGACGCCATTGTCCGTCAAATGAACACAACAAGAACCCTCTGCTGTATTATCCTCGTAGTGACACTTTGAGATGGGGAAGCGAGAGCCAGAGTAGACAAATGAAATGAGTGATCGTGTGGCCAACTGAAAGACGGAGCGACAGAGGTACACAACGACGGAACAAAAGACGTCAGTCTTGGCTGGGCGTCCGGAGCTTCGGCTGCAAATAGCCAATAGACGTGATGCAGACGGGAATTCGAGCGAGGGAGGACACTGCAAGGTCTAGTTGCTCTGGCCAAGAGTGGTTTTGGGGAGGGGAAGGGTTATACTTATTGCCGTCTCAGCTCCAGCCTTGATATCAGCAAAGCTGTTCTTATCGCAGTAAAACTGTGGACCCATACCTTCATTAATGTGAATTAATTACTTTGTCTTATTTAAAAATCATTACTCAAGTTTTTTCTTAACACTATTTAATATATCCTTTAATATCTAGAAATTAAATATTAAATTCTTTTAGAAATTTAACTAGATCTCTTATTAGATATAAACAAATTCTATTTTAAATAGATCTTTCTTAGTAAATTACTATAGGCTGTAAAGCTATATAGGCTCTTTAACTATATAGTACCCTCCTTGGAGAGGTGGGTGTGTGGGTGGCAAGTTTAATCTGAAATACAGCATTGATCGATAACTATCTTAGCGGGATCTTCGGCCTCTTCCCCGTTCCACTTTGGCCTACGGATACCTCGGTTGGCGATCGCTAGCTGGTTCGTCACTCAACCCCAGTTTCCCCCAATAACTGACTGACTAATTTACTGATTGACTATTTACTGATTGACTAATTTACCATGCGAGCAATCCCACTTGGGTTCTATCGGGACCCCGTCTTTCCCTCCCGGACTAGCTATTTCGGCGATGGGGCGCGACTCGAGCCACCTGCCAGCTCCAGTTTCTCTTGTAAGTTGTCGTCCAACCACGAGTGATAATCAAAGCGCACTCACACCCAGGATAGCGAACTGCTGCAAACCGATTTGGAAGCCTGGCAGGCCTGGCTGGACCAAAAGTCTTCGCAGTACTCCCCGCAATATTGCTTTCTACCCACCCCAGAACTACGCATTTCAGAATAGCGGAGAGACACTACGTTAGAACGAGGGGGTAGTCAACCCAAGAGGAAGGGCTCGCTCAACAAGGTGAAGGGGCATGTGTGCACGGAGTCTCTGCAGTTTGTCCGCACGAAACGGATTCGCCATAGTTCCTGTCCTGGTGTGATGCACAGCTCCTCTTGCTAGGGTCTTTTAAACATGTCAACCCCAACGCAAGTCTTGTCAACTAATCTGTAGCCTGTCCGTAGTGGCTGTGTGGGCGCACCCACGTGGAGGCGCCTGGGCCTAATTTATGCATAAGTCTTTCACCACTTATTGAATCCGCAACACAAGACGCTGACTTCGAGGAATACACAAGACATGCAGGAGGTTTGGGCCGGCGCATTCGGCGATAGATAGCTCTGGCGTGCCTCGGACTGTTACCATCATATGCAGAATTGATCAGAGATTGCGCCAGTTTCTTTCTTATGATTATGGTATTTTTCTACTATTAATAATATGCGATGAAAGCGGCTATGTCGTCAGCAAATATAGTATTGAGTAATCCCGTAAGTCAACCCACAAATTGGTTGCCAAGACTTGCAATTGTGCTATCGCTAGGCGGAGCGCCTATCTGCACCCAACCACTTATCGGAACGCCAAAAAAAGTGGCGAAAGGAGCCTGAGGTTGAAGGGAGGGCGGCTTCTCGTGGGCAATAATTAGGCGTCTTATTTAGTTAGCGGTCGCAATTGAGTCTCGCCCCTCCCATATATCCTGTTCCTTGAGAGGCGCAGACGAGTTCCGGCACTCCCTACTAATAGCCACCGCCAGCTAGTTATCCAGGCAACTGAAAGAGGGAGGTGGGCAGAGAGCAAGCAGGATGTCAAATCAGGCTGTCGGGGGGTTGGTCGCAAAAAAAATAGCCTATTATACCTTATAAACTTATAAGGAGAATATGAGCTATCCCTTCTGCAGCTCCTGCAGGCTCTGCAGCCTGGTCTTTGACTAATAAGTGCAGAGTTGCAGGCAAACAGCGTGGCTCGACGCTTTTTGGGGCACATGCACGGATTTTCCAAATTACCGCGTAAGTTGCCATGAAACCAATCAGTATATAGAGTTATAGATAGCCTACTCTCCTTATTTCGCGACCTTCTCCATTATTATTAGATCTCAGTGTCTGCTCTATTACCTGTATCTCTCCTCGTCCGCTCAGCCGCTTCAGCTTCAGCCTCTCTGATGGGCAGCACTACACCACGCCGGCTCCTACCTCTCACTAACTGGTTACGCCGCTGGTCCCCCCTCCTACTTTCTGCTCGAGTTATTCATTGGAGATATGGAGTCCACAGACTATGAGTCACGGCGCAAGACGCAAAACAGAGAAGCTCAGCGTCGTTATAGTAAGTACACTCGTAGCCGCTCAATGGTTCCTACCTCCTTCGTCGTTGCCTGCTTACAAGAAGAACAGGACAAAAGCAAAAAGACCGCGTCAGCCAGTCTCAATCCAGGGAAATGGACACTGACTCGGGCATGCAGCTCAATGGCACTGGCGAAGACTGGCCAGGCAGCTACGGAGTCAATGAAGTCGGCTACGCAGATCATATGACATTTGAGGACGGGACCTCGCTAATGGACCATGCTGGTGACAGTGTCAACATATTTCCAGTATGTCGCGCAAACATTCTCTTTGTGTTCTGCCTGTTCCTGTTCACTGCCGCCGCCGCCCATAGCACCATGAAACTTGTCCTGCCGCGAAAATGGTCCGGACCAGGCTTACACCTCCTAGTCCACCAGTTACTCAGGCGAGAGCGCCGAACCATGTTTTGGCCTTATGCAGCAAACTTCTTTTCAGGTAAACATATACCAATCCAGAAGACGAGAGGAGAATGCCTGTGCTAATGTGAAATTCGAAACTCGTAGCGCTCATATACACACGCTCAAGCACAAGCACGAACCCGAGCCCGAGCAACAAGCACTAGCACAAGCAGCAGAAGTTCCTCAAGAAGCGACAGCAGCGGCCCAAACTCAATGGGCAAGTCCTCCTCCTCCTCCTCCAAGCTGCCAAAGAGCCACGCCAAGATTCACGCCAAAATCGACCGCATGGTTGATGAGCTTTCCCAAGTCTACGACTTTGGCGTGGAAATGCAGCTCATATCGCCGGATGAGCAGCTCTACGGCTCAATCAGCTTCATGAAGACACAATTCCACCGTTCTATCATCCGTGCTGCAAAGTCATCCTATCGAAGATAACTACGGTTTCTCTTTTTTCGAATTGTTTTTATTCTCTACTTCTTTATATATATTTTTACATATACACTATATCACGTCTATTTTATATATAACCTACTAGTAGATAATAGTTTGTAAGTATTACTAGGGAAATAATAGCTTTTTACTAGGTAAATAGTATTATATATTATACTAGTATTAAAGAGATAGATATAAAAACTTAATACTTTTATAATAACTTATAAATAATTAAATTTTAGATTTTCTTATATTAGATTTTATTTCTTAAAATAAACTTAGAGAAATATATATAGTTTTTTTACTATTAATAATATTATATTAGCTTTTTAAAGATAACTAACGTTAACTTAGTTATGTAAAATATATTATTAATAATCTATTAATTAGTTATATTAAAGAAAATGAAAAGAAATCTTATTTCAATAGTTAATTACTAAAGAAGATTTTTAAGTTTTTAAATAACCATTTAAAAATAATCCCATCACTTCAACAGGGTGCCTCTGTAAGCTAGCTTGCCTGGCTGTAACAGGCGGCCAAAGTGGGGGCGGGCACGAGTAGTTGCCCGCGAACTCGATACTCTCTTCTGCAACTCAGTGTAGGGTACGGTCCAGGCCCACGCATCAATCACTTTGGTGACGCCTATTTACAGTCACGACAAGGGATGAAGCAGATGAACAGCTTGAAACAAAATCTAATCAAATCTTATAGGAGCCTCTACGAATCTGGTTTGAATCTCAAGGCAATTACCAAGCGCGGAAATTGCCACTTCCGTCGCGCATCGACACGCACACATATCCAATTGTTTCTATTCAATCATGAAAAGCATAAAACTTCCTACGACAATGCTAAATAAATGACCCAAACCAAATGCCACGGGGTATCACTTCCAAAATAACGCCACGGTTTGCCGAGCTTGAACATCTCATGTCCGAGCTGTTTTAGCACCCTCTGATTGTCTCTCCCTCAATGCCTTGACCACCTTGCTGTAAAAGTTGGCCACCTGCGGTCTTTGAAATTCAATCTCCTCGCGGAGATAATTCGGGAGACCGGCAATCAAGTCAGCATCGCGATCAGACTGTAATTGCGGGTTGTATTTGACCAGAGAGTCTTCATAGCGCAATGTAGAGCTGCTGCCGGCAATAGCGAGCTTAAAGTGGAGTGCTGCGGCGTGTTAGAACACCTTCTCAACAGAATCTTGATAGACGAGCACTTACTTCCGTTGCGACCGGTCTGGATGCAGTCGAAAACGTCTTCGCTGCCGTGCTGCTTCACCCCTTGGATGATGAGACCCGTAAGATCTGCATACAAGTCTTCCTTTGCATGGGCGGCATGCACTAGTTCCGACTGACCCGTCCAAGCTCTTGCTGCGCTGCCCTTGACCGCGCTGCCGGGAACAGCGCTGCCGGGAGCGGCTCGACTTGCCGCGAGTTTGACGTTGAGGGCCTTGACTTGACGGTCAGCCTCGGCAAGTGAGTTCGTTAGCTCCTTGACCCTGTCGGAGAGATCTTGCGCATTGCTCTGGCTGTCTTGCAGTTGTACACGCAGTGAGTCGGCGTCGCTTAACGCTTGCCGTTGGGCAGCTAGCTCTTCTTTGAGTGTGGTGATGAGTTCATTTGCGGCTGATACTCTTGTTAGCGCATAATGACCTTGCGGATGACGATAGTTTGCAGTAAACTCACTCGCTGCGTTCTCGTCTGCCTGTTTGCGTAGCTTCTCATAGTTTCGTTCGGCGCTCTTGACACCCACCTCACGAAGCTCAGTGTATCGGCCCTCGAGATTCTCGTACTTTCTCGTCATATCGCGTAAACGGCGCTCCAATACATCATTATCTTCTTGTGTGCTCTGTGACCTGCTCCCTTGACGGGCATGCGACTCGATTGGTGCGGTTGCTTGCTGGCTTATAGGCACCATGACGTCTTCCTCCTCTTTCTCATCCTCCTCCTTTTGCTCGACAACATCCACCATGTCCAAATCATCATCGTCCTCTTCTAGCTCGGCCACAGATTCTGCTGCATAGCGGAAAACTTGATGCCGAGGTGATGATGCATGGCGCTTCGTTGTCGCGAAACTTTGCTTAACAGGTCGCGAATCTTCGAGTCGCTGCTTCTTGCCACTTCCTTTGGATCGACGTAAATTCAACATACTATCGTCGTTGATTACTTCGTCGCGGATCGGGCGAGCCGCTTTCTCGTCTCTGCTTTTTTGCAGTGGACGTGTCGCATTGAGGTTGCTCTTGTCTGTAAGCGCCGGTCGGCGAGGTGATTGTCGGCGCGGGGCTTTTCTGTCGATGGACCCTGCCAATTTCGATACAGGTTTTGTAATTCGATTTGAAGCCATGGTGCTCGCGATTGAGCTCTGTCTTTTGCGAGGATAGCTCTCCATGCCTCCAAGGTCTGAATCCGAATCCGATCCCACCAAATTCGCGAAACGCCCCGCAGTACGCACCCGGGTCGCCATGGCGCTCTCGCGTACTCGTGTCAGAAAATAAAAGTGAAGATATCGCGTAAAGGTGTACAAAGTATAAAGATTTGGGCGCACAGGAAGTTCGACACGGAAAGCCAATTGCGAACCAGAATGCGACCGTGACGGAAGAATATGTGTGGTTTATTTCCTCTTTTGGTTCGATGTAAACAAAATTGCTGGGGCGGGTCTTTGGCTCAGCGATTGTATTCTTAGTCAGCAGCCAAACTCGATTTTGCCCGCCCGACGAGGTGGACGTAAGCCGAGGCTAGTCATGTATCTTCAAGTACCGCTGATCGCGCAGTGGCGCTTCAGGCACCTATTTAGATTTCGAGAACTGTAGCTTACGTGCATTCGCACTCTTTCATGCCTTGACTTTTTGTAAAACAAATTGCATACCGAGTCAAATGGCTCACTTCTAACAAATTCGCAGCCATCAGCTAATATTGACCTTTCTCTGGTATCGGCTGTCTGCTCTCCACCTCTTCATGTGCAAGTCCACTATTGGGCGTATGGTACCTGTAGATACAACCTCCTTCCACACCTGCGTTGACCAGAGTCGCCATCCACATCACTTTCTCTTTTCACACATCATCTTTCACTTGCTCCAACTCCAGTCAAGCTTTTAACGGCTCTTCTGCCCTGTCATCCTCTTTACCGCAGTGCTATCCCATGCCCGACCAGTCAGCGTCTTGGCTACGCTGGGTCGTCGGTATGGGCGAACGTCGCAAACTTGGCGATGTCGCCATGGACCTTGTCCTCTTTGCTGGCATGGTATGCACCCCCCCCCCCCCCATATCTGCGTCGCTATCCAGGCTAGGGACGATTTTCTAACAGAGCGCAATTGACAGATGACAGCTGGTCTGTATATCGCGCGCAATTTCTTGAACCCGATCCTTAGCAACCTCGCCGATCCCGATAAGGAGAAGCACGATCAAGCCAGACAAAAAGCCAAGGCCCACCTCGAGCGCATAAACCGACGACGCCAGCATGAGGTGGGCGAGGGCAGCGATGACTTCGGAGATGCTCCCCGAGCTGAAGAGTTGGTTCTAAACGAATACGAGAATCTAGTTGCGCTGGAGATGGTCGCCCCTGAGGACATTCACGTTGGCTTTAATTGTGAGTAGGAACTCTTATGAACGCCAGCGTGCAATTCTGTACTGATGCTTGCAATAGCCATCGGAGGCTTGGATATGATTATCGAAGAACTCAAAGAGTCCGTCATCTACCCTCTAACCATGCCTCACCTTTATTCGCATGCGGCGCCGCTTCTTTCCGCTCCTTCTGGCGTCCTTCTCTTCGGACCTCCTGGCTGCGGAAAGACGTTGCTCGCCAAGGCGCTTGCTCATGAGAGCGGCGCTTCTTTTATCAACCTGCACATTTCTACCATGACCGAAAAGTGGTATGGCGACTCCAACAAGATTGTCAAGGCCGTCTTCTCCCTGGCTCGCAAGATGCAGCCTGCCATCATCTTTATCGACGAGATTGATGCCGTCCTCGGCACTCGACGCAGTGGCGAGCATGAGGCTAGTGGCATGGTCAAGGCTGAGTAAGTCAATGAGAAAACTTCAACGTATCCACCATGATTCTAACATGTCACAGATTCATGACGTTGTGGGATGGACTTACTTCTGCCAACTCATCTGGCATGCCGGCACAAATAGTTGTCCTCGGAGCTACGAACCGTATTCATGATATTGACGAGGCGATTCTGCGACGAATGCCCAAGAAGTTCCCTGTACCGCTTCCAGGCTTGGACCAGCGGCGGCGCATCCTACAGCTCATTCTGAAAGACACCAAGACCGACCCGCAGCACTTTGACCTGAACCAGGTGGCCAAGCTAACTGCCGGCATGTCCGGAAGCGACATCAAAGAAGCCTGCCGTGATGCTGCCATGGCGCCCGTCCGCGAGTTCATGCGTGAGAACCGCGGCACTGGTCGCCCCATGCAGAATGTCGATGCTTCGCAGTTCCGTGGCATCAGAACCGATGACTTTTTCGGCAACCAAGGTGGCCAGCTCCCGCTTGGAAAGGCCGGTTTACGCAAGGCTGGCAAGCGCAAGGGGCAAAGCAGGGCGACTGGAAGCACCCAGAGTGACGAATATGAAGATGTCGATGATTTGGTTGTCGAGGAGCAAGATTAATTTAGACAGGATATGCCCTGATGGATACGGAATATACGGAACGGACATGTACAAATACCTACACCACTTTGCACGATTATGCGACGATACACTTTTTTACCAAGACTCACCTTAGACTGCAACGAACGAATGAGAGTTTGCTCGAGTATTTTGATGAGCTTTTCGCTATACAAATGGAAGGACAATTCGATGTAAATCTTTCACACCGCGTTTTCCCGATTCCCAATCTAAGTAAAGAAATACTGCTTATATACAACTAAAATGAGTAAGAGAGCATGGCTGGAAACTGTGATTTATAAGTGTCAAACTAATCCTCCAGGTTGGCTTTTCCCATGAATTTGAGCTTCGCCACATATTGGTGGCGGATGATCCAGATGGTTATGGCCACGCCAACCAAGCACGACGCAAAGGTGATGCCGTACGCGGAGCGGTAGCACTCGAGACCGTCGTGGCATGAGCGCTCGCCGCTGGGATCAAAGACGCTGTGGTGGTCGAGGATGGAGCCGTAGATGAGGTTGAAGATGTTGGAGGAGAAGACTGGGGCGAGCGTAATGAAGCCCCAGTTCTGGCTGAGACCGTGAATGCCAAAAGTCTCGGCAACAATGGACGGAAAAACGCCAAAGAGCAGGCCGTAGGCAATGCCCGTGAGGCTAGACAGAAGGAAGAGGTAGATGGGTGTGGAGATGGTTAGGCCGCAGAATTGGGCGACGATGAAGAGGAGACCCGACGCGACCAAACACCACACTCGGCTGGCCCCGAGCTTTTTGACGAGGAAATCGGAACCAATACCTGATTGGACGGCAGTTAGCACGGAGATTTTTCTTTTTTCCTTTTTTT
>NW_007930856.1:21894-60871 GCF_000280675.1 Beauveria bassiana ARSEF 2860
GAAATGTCAGCCGTAGGGCATCTTTTTGCACTTACCGCTAAGAAGACGTCCCACGAAGCTACCGATGGAAAGAATCGAGACGTGCATCTGTTGACGACGCACAAGAAACTCTTCACCTTTGGTGCTGTCGTAGTGTTTCCATAATACGTTGGCATCATTTCCGATATTGCTAGAATTTGTGAGTCCTCGTGATGTTTCTATAGAGTCGAAGAAGCTGCACTTACTTAATAGTCATGAGTCCAGCACCGGCCAGGATCGACATGATGGTGAATAATTGCCAAAAGTCCAGGCAAGTCAGGAGCTGGAATCCACGAATATCTACATGATGAAACGCATCTCGATCAACACTTGCATTCCCATCATGATTCACAGCCGACGTGCCCGACATGAGTGACGACGATTCGTCCGGTACAGCTTCTTCGGTGCCTGCGCCGCCTGCTACTTGAGTAGGGGCGGATCCGGGACCGGATTGCTCCGCCGTGACTTGAGTAGTAGTAAAGTTGTTGGACGTACCAGGTTCATCATCAAACATGGCGCGCTGCTGGTGCCTACGCGCCGACGACGTTCGTCGCAGGCGCTGTCCGGGTACGCTACTCGCCGACGGCTCCGTCCCCGGCACGGCCTGATACGACGACGTGTGGGGGTAGGCCTTGAGGAAGAAGAAGCCGGCAAAAGTCAGGGCGACGGTGCCCCAGGCCAACAGCTTTAGGAACGAGCTGGGGTCGCCGGGGAAGAGGATAGAGCCCAGAAAGGAGAAGAAGAAGGCGCTGAGGCCAAAGGCGGCGAGGGGAAACGCCGTGGCCGTGCCGCGGTGGTGCGGCCAGTTGAGCGCCGACACCTTGACGGCGGCGAAGAAGGCCAGACAGCTGCCCATGCCGGTGAGGTACGAGAAGAAACAGAGGACGGGGACGGAGCCGGACGCGGCATCGTACGCGCGGTGCAGCGGAAAGTAGCCCACCCCGAGCAGCACAGCGCCGAGGAGGACAGCAGGCCCGGATCCGACCGAGGGATGGTCGACAAACATGCCAACCAGAGGACCAAGCGAGTACATTCCGAAATTACCAGACAGGCCGACCAGGTTGCTCTGCGTCGCCGTGAGCTTCAGCCGCTCAGCAAACTGCGGCGCCCATGCTGAGTAGACATACTGTTGGTGATTGGGTGGGTGGATTAGCGAATCCGTGTTTCAACTTGCGTCACTCAAGCGTATGAGAACCTGAGAGGGGGGGGGGGGGGTAAGGGAGAAAGCCAAAAGGCTTTGAGGAAAAGCGCAGATTGAACGAACATTTGTGCCGCAGGCTAGCGAAATGACGGTAGCCGCAATGCTGGCGACGATTCTCTTGCGATTTACGTTGTCGACCTGCATGCTGGGCAAGCCGGGCGCAAGCGGGCTGATGTCCGTCGCAAAGGGAGAATGATGGGCGCTACTTGTCCCGTCGGCGGAGATGGAAGAAGAGAAAGAGCTATGCTAGCAACGCAAGCCCATCGAGAGTGGAAGCTGTTTCCTGAAACAGCTGCAGAAGAAAATTGCGTAAAGAGAGTGAACCTGGGACGGTTGAGATGGTGATGCGAGAAGACAAAAGGAACCGAGGCGGATCGGGTCAGTGTCCCGAATGTTGACGCAGATACGCAGATAGCCATTATCTAACGTTATTACCTGCCTATTACCTACCCTAGATACGGATTACCGTACCAGGTTATTTATGAGATAGCAGTGTCCGTGGTCGGCGTGTGCTCCATCTGCCCAAGACTTAGCATCAAGACCGCTATAACATCGCTAAAGAACTTTGAATTACAGCGCTACCTCCTACCCGGAAGCCAGGTTTCAGTGCATCTCAGCCCCCGCGCACTGTGAATCTAGCGGGCGTTTTTGGCGGGTTTCAGCGGCTTCTATCATCGTGTGAGACCCGACTTACGTAATGCCTGCATTTAGCAATGCGGCGGCGTCACCTGTGCCCGTCATCATTTCGGCCATCATCAAACACCGCGATAATCCGAGCAGCCAGCGACAACCTCGACGCGCTGGTTACCCTCACACCTTCACCTAATAAAAAACGCCAAACTCGAAAGATCTCTCCCTTCTAGTCGTCCTAGAAAATCACGTCACCGGCCCTCACCATGGGTGCGCTTCTCTCCCTCCCGCTCATGGCGGTGCCTAGCGTGACTACGGTAAATGACACTGCATCTCGCGACCATCGCGATTCCTAAGACTGACATGACCGGCTTTCATATAGCTACTCTCGTTTGGCGCCAGCTGCTGCGGAGCGGCAACATGCTCCATGGTTTGCAGCGCATGCGGCAAGTGCGGCAACAGGTTCGTCCACCATCCGCGCCCTCGCTTCGACCATTGCCTCACTCTGCCAAGACCAACACAGCTAACCTGTCTACTCGCAGTGTCGCGACCCGCATCGCCTACGCCCTTATACTCCTAGTCAACTCGATCGTCGCTTGGATCATGCTCACGCCGTGGGCTATTGAGAAGCTGCAGCACCTCATGCTCGACTACGTCAAGATCAACTGTCCCAACGGCGAATGCTACGGCTGGCTCGCCGTGCACCGCATCAACTTTGCCCTCGGCATGTTCCATCTCATACTCGCCGGCCTGCTCTTTGGCGTTGCCTCCTCCAAGGAGCCCCGCGCGGCCATTCAAAACGGCTATTGGGGCCCCAAGGTCATTGCCTGGGTTGCCTTTGTCGTCATGTCGTTTCTCATCCCCGACGAGTTCTTCATGTTCTGGGGCAACTATATTGCGCTCATCGGTGCCATGCTGTTCCTACTTCTCGGTCTTATCCTTCTCGTGGACCTCGCGCACGGCTGGGCCGAGTACTGCCTTGCGCAAATCGAAGACACCGACTCGCGGCTATGGCGCACCGTCCTCATCGGCTCCACGCTCGGCATGTACGCCGCCTCCCTTGCCATGACCATTGTGCAGTACATCTTCTTTGCCGGGTCGGGCTGCTCCATGAACCAGGCCGTCATCACCATCAACCTCCTCCTATGGCTCATCATCTCCGCCATTTCGGTCAACCCCACAATCCAGGAGCACAACCCCAAGGCTGGCCTCGCGCAGGCCGCCATGGTCGCTGTCTACTGCACCTACCTCACCATGTCTGCCGTCTCCATGGAGCCTGACGACAAGCAGTGCAATCCGCTTCTCCGCGGCCAGGCAACGCGCCGCACTTCGGTCGTTCTCGGCGCCATCGTCACCATGCTCACCATTGCCTATACGACGACCCGCGCTGCCACTCAGAACTTCGGTCTTGGTGGCGGCAACAGTATCCGCCTGCCTGACGATGACGAGCACGACCTCGTCACCCAGCAGCCCGGCAGCCGACGCGAGATGCGCGCCGAGGCCCTTCGCCGCGCGGTCGAGGAAGGCAGCCTACCCGCCGACGCTCTGCTCTCCGACGACGACGACGGTGAGCACGCCAACGCCGCGCACGACGACGAGCGCTCCCGCACTCAGTACAACTATTCCATGTTCCACGTCATCTTCTTCCTCGCCACCACCTGGGTCTCGTTGCTCCTCACCATCAGCCACGAGACGGCCGTCGAGCCCAATAGCGACTTTGCCAGCGTCGGGCGCACCTACGCCGCTAGCTGGATCAAGATTGTGAGCGCCTGGCTGTGCCACGGTATCTATATTTGGAGCCTGGTCGCGCCCGTGGTTCTTCCGGAGCGTTTCGACTTTTCTTAGACGTGTACATATTGTGCACCATGCTCATGTAAGCCTGCGAGGGGGGGGGGGGGGGTAATTGGTCTTTCTTTCTTTTCTGCCTCAATTCTTTATTTATTATAGCGGTATTCTTATGGATGGCGTTGGATTTGCTCATCTTGTTCGACATGAATCTTTGAGCGAAATATATGATTATAGCCATCTCCAGTGTCTCTCAAGCAGCAAGTGCCTTTGTATGGTAATCTTTTCGCCACAATTCACCTGGCATATACTGAAATGAATGTTCAGCGATGATTTTTTTATTCCAAGAGATGGAGGAGCTGTTCCGCCTCCCATCATAAGTATGTGAAAATTATTTGTGCATCAATGTGTTGGGCTTCTTTCTCCACGGTTGCTCTCTTGACAAGAGGCAAATAAAACATTATTCCCCTTACTTTGGTACTTGCTCCCTCCCAAATATAGAACAACGCCTCGACAATGCTCATTACACAAGAAATCAGGCAAGCAATCCGATGAGGGAAAAGGCACATCAAAGATCCCAAGCCACCACCCTAGTACCGTTCCATTTCCTTCTCATATTCATGAGCGAAAATCATGTACAAGTATTAGATATTAAAAAGTCAAAATTCCTTCCCTTGTTCAGCGATGCCCTTTTTATGCCAGCCACGAAATGAAATCGAGAAACATGAGCTGGAAAGAGACATTAATGGTAGTGACGGTAGTGGTTATGTTGAAAGAGATAAAAGGGTTGACAGCGGCGTGTTGTGGGGGAAAGGACGCCATCGCGCTGGGTGGTGTCGAGATGTGTGCTATATCCACGAAAAGATCATCAAGGTGCCCCTTATGATGCCTTGCCGTCCGTTCTACCTTCATTTGCATTTCCTTCGAACATGGCGCCAAGGTTACTGACAGACCACGATGTCGAAGTAGCGTGAAGGATGACGAGCCAGGCAGCGATAATATTGACCAAATAATGCAATAGGTAGGCATGGGAAACGCCGTATATGGCGGCGCACAGCGCAGTGGTGAACAAGAGTATGCTCGTGACGTGTCGCAACCAGCTTGATATTTGCGGAACCATACGGCCAGTCGTCATGTTCTCGACCAAGAGAATAAAGGGCGTGATGGAGAGTACATTGTGGTGCGAGGAAAAGGGTGTAAGCCAGTGCACCGCCAAATTCCGCACCCACACGGCCAGAATGGGCAAATTGATGGGGAGAACCCACATCATCAACAGAAGAATCGAGTGTGTATAGTGGTAGTAGTTGACATTGGATGTGGAAGGCGTGATAGTACTCAAACGGAGTGCTCTGACAGATGTGAAGAGCTGTACCAGACAAGCAACGAGATAGGCGAACTGGTACGGAATAAATGTTGCCACCAATAAAAGAAGAATTGCGGTTGAAATCATGCGTCGTCGAGGTGTGGATGGCGCAAAGATCGGAGAGGCTGAGCTAGCGCTGCCATTGGCACTGTCGGTGCTCCCACGGCGTCGAAACAGGACAAAGACAAGGCTGAAAAGCTGCGTGAGAAGCAGAATGACGTAGTGCAGGGCTGTGCAGACTCCTATACAGACAACGCCAATCAAGGGGACCATAAAAGTGAAGAATGGATCGTCGGTACCGATCAAAAGATCATTGCGATGAAAATCGATAGCCGATACTGTGTCAGCCAAGGGGCAGCCGCGTCTGCTGGTATCGACCTGCGGCGCTACGCCAATGGATGTTGCCAGGAGTGTCAGTGAGAGAAGTAATAGCGGGATTGATTGGCGGAGCGAAAGGTCAAGACTCTCCGAGAAGGAAATAAAAACGCCAGTCTCGTCATAGACGCGAAACTGCTTCCGAAGAACCAAGGTAACGATAAGAAGCGGAAATGCCGCAAAAACTGTCCGGTAGCGCATGTACAGTTTGCCCAAGCTGCCCAATATATCAAAAGTAATGGTGACTTTGATTGGAGCCTTGCATGTCGGATCTGAGAAGAATTCCAAGACGACACCCTTGTTTGCTTTATGAGCCATAGTCGGTGGCATGTATGGTGCTGCGCCATGCAGACTGATGCCGATTTGCGATACATTCACAAAGTAACGCGATTCGTGTGGACTTTGCAGAGATTGGCGCAGCATTGGCGCAAAAAGAGCACCATCCTGAGCACAGGGTTCCGAGTCCAGTCGGAGTTGATAGGCCAAAAGACTAGACTCAATGGCGGGAATCTTGGCTTCCACAACGGTTGACCGCGTTGGTGGTAGGGTGAATGACAAACCAAGGGTGAGCAATTTGCCAAGGACAATGTTATGCTCTTGTTCGAAATCCAGCACGTCACTAAACTCGGCAACAACGAAATTGTCAATTGGCGATTCTGCCTTATCAATGATGGCGACGAAATGATAGTCTGAAAGATGTTCAGAGTTGTACCTCAAGTGAGAGAAAGGAACTAGTTCAGGTTCGCCGTCGCGGTAAAATGGGTTGACGGTGTGCTTGGTTGAAGCTGGTAGAACAGCCACATCACCAGCTGCGTTCTTGCAGGCGAGTTTCATGCTCACTTTGCTGTTTTGAGAAAAGTCCATTGTCGCGATGAAAGCAACACTGGCAGCAGGTGAAGTTAGTACGTTACAAAATAGCACCTCGAGCGGACCAGATTCCCCAACATCGCTGAGTGGGCTGTTGGAGAGCACTGAGAATCGTTTGCTGGCGGAGTCGGTTGGTGGTGGGATGGGCAACAAGTGTACTTGAGGGCTCGAAGAGTTGCCAAGTTGCCTGAGAACTAGACGCTGGCCTACTGCCACAAGATCCTGGGTACTCTCGTCGATCACGAGCAAGGTAGTGGCTTGGCCCTGGTTGATAGTCTTTTGCGCGTTGGGCTCTAATCCGGTCAAAAATCGTTTCCTGAAGGTAGTCATTCTCTCAGCTCTAGGCTTGGTCTGACTAGCCCGGTGGACATCAACAACCTCAAACAGAGCCTGGCTGACGACTCTGCGGAATTGATCGCACCACATGATAGCTTGATGGTCAGCACTCGTCCATACTGTTGGCACACCCGTAGTGTAGACAGTGAAGCCATGAGTCTCTGGCACGAGGGAGTCAATATCAGCGTAATCGGAAGGGACAACAGTATCAAGACTGCCGCCGGCAATCGAAATCAACGTGACATGCCAAAGAGGGTTGCTGCTCGCCCACTTCTGGGTGTAGGCTCTCCTCCAATACTCGTTTATCTCATTGTAGATTTGAATAATTTGGCCATCGAAAGTGACTGGCGGACGGGCATGTGGCGCAGACATTGTAATGATGGTGTTGATCGAGTTGGCCTGGTAGTTTGGCTGCACAAGCATGCTGCGAGCAACGACACCGCCCATTGAATGACCAATTATGATGACGGATGTAGGATCAGGCAAGTCGGAGTCGCGGAAAACCTTGTTGGGGTCCGAATATAATGAGAGAATGTACCGGATAGCTTCGTTGAGATATTCGGCTTGGTCCAGCAACGTCTGGCCGTGGAAGGCGGTAATGTCTTCGTTGAAATCGACAGTGAAAAAGTCGAGATTGCGGACGCCAGAGTTAAGCGAGCTTCCGTCGTGCTGAAGACGTTCATAGAAATAACTGGCTGCCTCGGCTGCAATCGGACGGACTTGCTTGTAGCTGCCAGCGTTGCCAGGTATAAAGAGAACCGGAACTCCGCGTAGCTACATGGCAGAGAGATTAGCGGCGGAGGAGCGCTTGAGCTCACGGTTGAACGCACCTTGACTTCGTCATCGAGCCCCTGCTCTCGATAGAGATGAAGAGAGTATTTAGTCGCAAAACGGGTGTGCTCGGTGTCGAATTCACGGAAGTGGGTATATGATGGGCGCATGTATGACATGCGGCAGCCCTTTGCGTCTTGCTGCCGCGAGACCAAGGAGTGAACAATGCCACCAAGGAGAAGCAGACCAAGCGCGGCGGTAGCAAGGGCGAAGAAGGATATTGACCAAGTGCCAAAGTGAGGGCCACGGCTTCGGTTGCGAGCAGGCGGACTTTGTTTAGGATGGCTCATTCCCGATGACGTCGCGGGCAAAGTTGGCGACTGTGAGAGAGGGGGAGAGGGTGCCACGGGCTTTGCGGAAGCAGGGCCATTGCCATTGACGGAGACAGAATGGCTCCAATCGAGATTGCTGGGCCGACGGTCTATCCTTGTCGAGAGAGGACGAGACTTGAGCCCGGAGGGCCGGCTGTCGACCTCGGCGGCGGGAGCATCGGGATCAAGGGAAGGCGATTCGTCACCGTCGTCGGTCGATCCAGACGAGTGTCTCGTCATGGGGAAAGCTCGAGGACTCCCCGAAGAAAGAGGCGAGAAGGAAAGAGAAAGAGCGTCGCAGGCCACAGTCGAAAGGCGGAGCGGCGCAGTCGCAGTGAGAGCAACGGCGTAGGCGAAGCCGAGCTTTTGGCAGAAGCGGCAGAAGCAGACGGCAGGGGCAGAAGCAACAAGCCTAAAGCCGAGACGGAGATGGCTTGTATCAGAAGCACAAGTCGTCGCACGAGCGAAGGCGACACATGCCGTCACAGTCTTTAGTCCAGCCGGAGGTTGAGGGCACGGCAGAGCGAAGGGGGGGGGCGGAACTGAAGGAGCGGCAAAATGGGAAATTGGCTCTTTGATACCATCGCTGGACTATCGCGATGGACCCACTGACGTGGCGGCCAAAAGCGGCTAGACAATGTTGTGCGGGAAGAAGGCGATGATTGGATGCGGCGAGTTTCAGGGGCAAAAGAAGGTGGTGGTTGGGTGGATAGGAATCTCACGGGGGGTGGCTGGGGCAATAACAGCCCGAGACGTTATTCTCACCCGTTGTGCCCGGCAGGCAGCCAAGCTGGCGACCTGGGGCAATCCACAGGGCGCCGCTTTGCATGGCAGCTTAGGTAGTGAGCTACAGGGGACTACAGCGGATTACAGAGCACTCTGGATGGGCTGCACTGGTTGCGGCTCTTATTTACCTAGGTACCTACCTACCTAACCCAACGGGAACCTCTGCCTGTCCCTGAGGCGCAGCAGCACAATCATTTTCGGTTCGCAAAGAAAGCGAAATGTTCGGTCCTGGGCACCTTGTCCCGGAAACATGCCCTTACTATGTATACGTACACCTGTGTTTGGCCGTCTACAATACAGCCGCCCGGGCTACATTACACAGCCAAAGGACATGAGCAAAAGAACGAACCGAGTGTTGGATGGTTGCAGATGAAGCGTTGCTATCATCGCCTTGATTCAGCCTCATCGACTCTGGTAAACTGTGACCTGTGACGTTCTGCGTCCTGATGTTTACAACGCACTGACCGGCTTTCCCAAAACGGAAATGGAATAATTGCGCGGGCTTTCTCACTAATTACCGACCCTTGCACCCGGTTTTCCCCTCACTTTAATGTCGGGCGACAAGAGAGCTCAACTTTGCAGCTGTCCTGAATAGCCTCGTCTAAGCTGTTTCAGATTGAAGAATCCTGTCTACAGTGCGAACCTCGATAGACTCGATCTGCAAGACTATTTTCTCACAGTCTCGCAGATGTGACTGCCTATTGTCGGGAGAGCGGACACCGTTTGCAGCCGTTGGCAAAGCTGCTGAGTAATGCCCCTCAATCAACGCGCTTACCTGCATGCTACCAACCACTGTACCTAGGTACCTATTTACTTCGTAGACGCGTTCCAGCGCGTTCATCCACTGACATTTGGCTTGCACGAATGCAGCCATCACCCAGCTAGCCCGTCCAACAACTACCTCTTTTGCACACGAGGCCTGTCATTACTGTAATCAGACCTTGGACTCGATCATGGCCGCTCCGCGTGATAGTCATAACCCCACCTCGATGCCGTAACCTGCACCGCGTCAGCTCCTGCGACGACCTGGTTCTGGCACATTCAATCATGGCCACTATCAAGCAAATTGATGGTCGCAGTGTATGTCGACCACTCCATTGGCACTTCTCCACCAGCAGCTGACCTTTCTCAAGGTTCATCAGATTCAATCTGGTCAGGTCATTGTCGACTTGTGCTCCGTTGTAAAAGAGCTGGTCGAAAACAGCGTCGATGCTGGCGCTACTACCATTGGTATGCCTCCCCTCCGACCTCTATGAAAAGGGCCAGCACTGACCCTAATAGATGTCCGGTTTAAGGACCAGGGCCTCGATTCCATTGAGATTCAGGATAATGGCTCCGGCATTTCGCCAGCCAACTATGAATCTGTGGCGCTAAAGCACCACACCTCAAAACTGTCAACCTACTCGGATATTGCCAGTCTTCACACCTTTGGCTTCCGCGGAGAAGCGCTGGCGTCATTATGCGCTCTGTCCACAGTCACAGTAACGACTTGTCTCCCTCAAGACGCACCCAAAGGTACTAAGCTTACCTTTGAGTCATCCGGGAAGCTCAATTCGACTTCCATTATCGCGGCCCAAAAGGGGACAACTGTTGCCGTCGACAAGTTGTTTCATAACTTGCCAGTTCGTCGACGAGAACTAGAGCGCAACATCAAGAGAGAATGGCACAAGGTCATTGCGCTGCTCAACCAGTATGCTTGCATTCTGACGCAGGTCAAGTTTTCAGTCTCCCAGCAGCCGACCAAGGGCAAGCGGATACTTTTGTTTTCTACCAAGGGAAATATGACGACCAAAGATAACATCATTAATATTTTTGGTGCCAAGACAATGACAGCCCTAGTAGCGTTGGATCTGAAACTGGAAATCCAATCCACTGCCTCTGCTCTGAGCATGACCACCGCCGAGGCTGATGCATCCAAAGATGTCCGCGTCCTTGGCCATGTTTCCCGTCCTGTTCACGGCGAAGGCAGACAGACGCCTGACAGGCAAATGTTCTTCGTCAATGGGCGGCCTTGTGGGCTTCCCCAGTTTGCCAAGACCTTCAATGAAGTCTACAAGTCTTACAATTATTCTCAATCGCCCTTCATATTCGCAGACATTCGATTGGATACAAACATGTACGACGTCAATGTGAGCCCAGATAAACGGAGCATCCTATTACACGACCAAAACCACTTGTTGGAGAGCCTACACTCTGCCCTTGTTGAGCTATTCGACCAACACGACTACACAGTACCAGTTGCGCAAGCATTTTCTACTCTCAAAAGGTCCGCCTCAAAATCTACAGTTGCAAACCCTTCTCCAGCGCATAGGCCAATTTCTAGACAACAAATACAGTCTGAGGAGTCGGAGGAGTCGGAGGAGTCGGATGTGTCAGCTGCAGATGATGACTCCCAACTCTCTGATGAGCATGGGGAAACAACCTCAGCCGCCAAAAAACCCGCCCCTATGACGCGCAGCACTGGAGCGCAGAGTTTGATAAGCCGCTGTGTCTCTAATACGGCGAGCTCACCCGCGGCAAAGTTACAGGTCGCGACTCCGCAAACTAGCATCAGTGCTCGATTTGGTAGACAGAGTGACGAGGTGTCAAATAGTGCCAAGGCTATTCGGGTGCGCGATTTCAATGAACGACTTGCAGAACACGCACCCAGTGGACCGGCGACAACTTTGCTGCCGGGCCAAGATGGCATTATGGGACAAGTACGATCTGCTTCTCCGGAAGCCTCTCCAGAGCCCCCGATACCTGCGACACAGCCTATGAGACTAGTGGATGATACGCCACGAACGAGGACTTCGCGAAGCCTGAAACGGGCCATTACGGAAACAATCTCAGTGACCATCGGTGCTTCACCACAACGGAATATCATCATTTCCCCATCGAAGAGGCGAAAGACGGAAAGCATCGCAAGTGAAGATGACGACGACGGCGACGAGGCTATGCTGTCTGATGACCAAGATACTCACCAAAACGCGTCGGCAAAACGACAAGTCGGAGATTTGTTACAATCACAACGCAGTGAGGAAGAGGAAGTAAACTCTGATTCTGAGCCAGAACCAAGAGTCACCGCCCAGCTGGAACTTACAGAAGAAGAGGATGAGGAACTACAAGTATCAGAGCAAGAGAGTGAGATAGCCATGCCGTCTGACGCTGATATTGAGAGCTTAGATGGGCATCTTGACACGGCAGAGGCTGCCAATAACGATGAAGACGTCGATGATGCTCCAGAAAAGGAGACATCGGTGACAGAGTTGAAACGAAATGACCTGCTTCAGCCAACTGCTCGTCGGAAGGACAGCACCGTAAGCTTATTACAACAACTTGACATAGGTCCGGAGCTCCTCCGTGCCCATACCGACAGCTACAAGAACAACGCCCTGAGAATATCGACCACGAATGCAAACATGGATTCAGTAGAAGACATCAGTGCCGCAGATGCCGAGTCAAGGCTGCAACTCATCATCTCGAAAGAAGACTTTGGCAAGATGCGCGTTGCCGGACAGTTCAACATGGGATTCATCATTGCTGTTCGTCCGCGCGCTTCCAACTCCAAATCACCAAGTAATGGGAGTGACTCTAGCAATGACGAGCTATTAATTATCGACCAGCATGCATCGGACGAAAAGTACAACTTTGAGAGACTACAGAGCTCTACTGTTGTGCAATCACAGCGGTTGGTACATCCAAAAACGCTAGAGCTGACTGCGCTGGAAGAGGAGATTGTCATGGAGAACCTCCCAGCAATCGAAGCCAACGGCTTCAAAATCCTCGTCGACACATCCGGAGACTCCCCCGTTGGCAGCCGCTGCATGCTAACGGCACTACCGCTCAGCCGCGAGACGGCCTTTAGCTTGGAAGATCTCGAAGAGCTCATCGCTATCCTCGGTGACGCGCCAAGCGGCGGCGGCGGCGGCGGCATCGGAGGCAATACACAGATTCCACGGCCTACCAAAGTTCGCAAGATGTTTGCCATGCGGGCCTGCCGCAGCAGCGTCATGATTGGCAAGGCGCTGACAACGAGCCAAATGTACGGGCTGGTGCGTCATATGGGCGAGCTCGACAAGCCTTGGAACTGCCCTCACGGCCGGCCCACGATGCGACACTTGTGCAGGCTACAGGCGTGGGATGATCACGGCTGGAAGGGCGATACGGTGCTGAGCTCGATTGCGCGGTGGCGGGCATTTGCGCAAGAGGGAGAGTGAAGTCAAGTGATGTATGAAACTTGGAAAAAGGAAAGCCGAAACATTGTATACATATCTATTCACACGGTGCGCAGCTACGGTGTGTTTATCGAAATTTAAACTGAGATTTTTATTCAAGAGACCAATATGCCACAAAATCTCTTTCAACTATATAAAATGGCCGTCTTTGGCCCAAATCCAGCGAATGCACCAACTGAAACAAAAAAAAAAACAATAAAACAATAAATCATAATGCGCCGTGAAACAATTAAGCATTTCCGTAACCCATAGCCATATCCACATTTGTTTTGTCCTGCAAAGACACTCGGCCGAATCTCGTCATCATTTCGTTCCGTTTCAACCAAAGTTCCCACGAGATTTGCCCCAGTTTCCTCGAACCACAAGTCCCAAGCACATCCATTTCTGTTTAATCAGTTAATCAAAAAGCAAACACGCGAAATGTGTTCTGTTTGGCGGCATCAAGTGGCGTAGCCAATAGTAAATCGGCCGCCCGCAAGACCCTCCTCAGCCACCTTGCCGCTCACGCGACGACGCTCAGCTGCCATGGCCTGGGCATGATAGTCGTTACCCGATGAAATCTTTCTTGTGTCGCCGATCATGACGGGCGGTGTGGCGGAGCGCAGCTCACCATACGAGCGCGAGTAAAAGTCACCGCCAGTGAGGGCAGGCGGCGGGCGCAGGTCTGGCTTATGGGTCCAAGGCGAGCGGTCCGTCAGCCCGCGGGCGGCCTGGTTCAGGCGCTCGTTGCTGCTAATCTCGGACAGCGCGCTCTTGGCCGAGAGCCTGGAGGCGGTCCATGGGGTTGTAGGGCGGGACGACGACGACGAATCGCCGTGCGTGGGAGGGCGAGGGGGCGTCGAGGGGCAGTCGCTGGCCATGGGGTGCGAGCCAAGAGGGTTGGGATGCTGGCCACCGTCGATTCCTCGGTGGGCGCTGTTGGCATCAACATTCTCATTGTCACCATAATCGGATCCAGAGTCGTCAGCGTCGGCATTGTACCGCTGCTCCAGAGCAGAGTAAGACTGAGAGCTACGGGCCTGGCGGGAGGTGTTGGCGGCAGCCATCTCGCGTTGGCGGTAGTTGGTGCGGGAGATGAGTGAGTCAGTTGGCATCCATGTCTCGGTAAACTTGGGCGCGCGGGTGTTGTTGACATCGGGGCCGTAAGCGACAAACTCTGGCCTGGCTGGGCTGGCGTCACCCAGCGCGAGTTCCGAGTAGGTCCCTCTAGAAGTGCGCGGAGCAGACATGCGGCTGCTGACAATGGATGCGGCGGAGCGAGACGCCCTATGGCTGGACGGGATCTGGTACTGTCTCTGAGGGAGGTTGAGCTTAGGCTCGCTGTTGACCAGGGTATCCTCTGACTGCGTGCGGGTGTGCATAAAGGGTACTGTGCGGGGGTAAGAAAAGCTTTCCCACGAGGCTTCGGACCTGTGCTTGGCGCTCTGAGCCGTAGACAACCTCTTCTCGTTGTCAGAGCTATAGGTTGTCACTGATGACTTGTTTCGCTTGTGGAACGAGGGGCGGGCCGTCAGGTTGGATTCCAACGGGTTCATATCCGGTGGCATATCACTGATTCGCTGAAAGGTAATGGCAAGCCAGACAGACGTCAGAAACGAAGCGAGGTGCAAGCTAGCAGCGCCGATGATGGTGTAATACACGGCCGGGACAAAGTAGTCGACCAGACCCTGGTCCTTGAGTAGCGTCGTCCAAGTAGCGGAATCGCGGTTTGTCATAAAGGCCCCATATGCGTAGAAAGAAGCAACTGTGATATCAAAGATGCCCGCAAAGAGTTGGTATGCCGCTGTGGATCCGGGGGTTCTATACGTCGCCGAGCGAGAGTGATGGACGATTCCGTAAAGACAGTGAAGGGCGGTGATGCCAGACTGTACTGTGGTCAGAACCTGCTGGGTAGGCGCAATTGATGACAAGCTTTAATGACTTACGACAACGCGCATAATCCAGGCGAGGATAGCACTAACATGGCTGAGCAAAATCATGAGAATAAAGATGCCGAGAGCGCCATTGAACTCGAGCACGCGGCAAAAAAGCTGCCATCCGCGAACCCATTTAATAGCCTTCTCAGTCTTTTTACCCAATTGCCTGTACTCGGATCGCTGCTGCAAAGCTTCGTGGGTACTATTCTACATGTTAGCTTCTCAACATAAACAGCACCTCTTCGGTAGTATCAAATCATCCGGACAGGCGTACTCGGGATGTTGATTAAAGGAGACCAGCGGCCCAACTTGAGGCAGACGTCTCGGTTTCGGCGCCCAGCTGGCGCGCGTAATGGCTTTGGGATCGAATGTCGAGGCCGGCAGGCGCGAATCCTCGCTGGCTGTCGCCGAGTACATGTAAGGCTGGCCCGGCGCCATTGTGCAAAAGATCAAGTTAAAGGAGCCTTTTTTTTGGCCAACTGTCTCAATTGATTTTCTGGAATGCTCGAGGCCTGCACACTTTGTAGTCTCCGGGGGAGAAGAGGGTTGCGGGTGAGAAACAGTTGGTGTAGGAATGTTTGCTGAATAAAGAAGTAGCTGGAATGGAACAACTCTCCGAGGGTGGGTAGGACTGGCCGCGGTGGGGGGTTTATCGCAGACAGCAGAACAAATGCACTTCTTGCCAGCCACTCAAATGGGCCAGTTATTACAATAATCCGTGTCAAGGCGTCATACCCAGTAAGTAGTGCAACCGTTGTTCTATCATGCCATGGTTGGAGGACGGGTGGTTGTCATGGTGGACGTTTCCACAGCAACGACAGCCTTCGGAGCTTCAGTGGGGGGGTCTGGGCCTCCTTCTACGGAGCAGTGTCGGTGATCTCTGGGTACGAACCGCTTAAAATTGCCAAGCCGAGATTTATTAATACTCATTATTTATTTGACGGGAACGATATTGTACAAACAGCCTAGTCAGTATGTCCCCCGCATCGCGTAATAGCTCGGCTTGGTCTGGCTGTCAATCATTGTCCTCACCAGACGCCCATTGCAGATATTTCTTGCTTTGCCCACTCATAGTTGTCTTGAAAATCAAAAGCTCGCAGCAGATGCGCGATGACTATCTGGGGTGTCTTGCTCGTCCTGCTG
This sequence comes from Beauveria bassiana ARSEF 2860, assembly GCF_000280675.1. Classification (NCBI taxonomy): domain Eukaryota; kingdom Fungi; phylum Ascomycota; class Sordariomycetes; order Hypocreales; family Cordycipitaceae; genus Beauveria; species Beauveria bassiana. The sequence goes on from NW_007930856.1 coordinate 37,674, forward strand.
CCATTTTGCACGGCACATTCTTCATCAGATTTGGAAGTTGAGTGATACCGACATTGACAAAGGTCGGTAATATAGACGTAATGTGATATATGTCATCTGCCTCTACTACAATCGTAAAACTGTCGGGGAGTGCAAATTGAGCATGTTGAAATCATCGAGCAAGCGGGTAAAGGTTCTGGAAGTCGGGTTAAATGTCTTGCTTTGCTTTACATGACGTGGTTCAATTACATACATGTAACCGTCCACGGAGCCCTTGCAGGCTTCGTCCCTTGTCTTCCACATGCAATCCTCAATGGCGCTGGACCTCAAGAAATGGCATTGAGAAACAAAATCAAATACCAAGGCAAGGATTGGATCTATTGCGGATTTTGAAAATTGAATCTGGTTGCTCATCCCAAGGGATAGTCTTTCTAGTTGACTGGCCATCTGTGCTCCGTTGTCGGTGCTGTGAGCCGCAGCTGTGCACAGCTTAAACTGATCAATGTGCCACCGCACGTACAATGCAGCGAGTACGCACAACACCCATAGTCATTGTCTAGAGAGAAATTCTACCACAATTCGAGATGATTTAAAAAAGACAATTTCATGATTGAACATTTCATGTTTTATTTCAACAAGACCGGCAAGTGCACGACATGTCCTCCGCAGCGGTGTCCTCAATGACAGCCTTGCAGCTTACCTAATGCGCTAAACCGCCTATTGCTCCAGGGAACCTCGCTTGAATCCCGGGTGCAAAACAGTCACAATTCGCTGTGGTAGAAATCAAAAGCCCGGTTTCACAGCCCCAATCATGAAGCTTGAGATTATAAGATCATCATGATCAACTGCAAATCAAATGTGGCGCCCTGTGTGCCTTGGCTACCGAACCTTCGCGTTGCCGCGACACGTTTCTAGCCTGGCACCACGGCAGGCGGACGCTCCCTTTCGGCTCGCGGTGGTAGGATCCGGTCCGGCTGGATTTTATACAGCTTACCGCGTCATGAACAGGGTCCCAAACGTCAAAGTCGACATGTATGAAGCTTTGCCCGTACCATTCGGCCTGGTGCGCCACGGCGTTGCCCCGGACCATCCGGAAGTCAAAGTGAGTCTTGCCCACCAAATGTTCATTGAATAGCACACTTATGCGCATGTGCCAGAACTGTCAAGATAAGTTTGAAGAAATTGCCTCGTCCTCAAACTTTAGATTCCTCGGCAATGTCGCCGTAGGGTCAACTTCAGAATCATCCTCGTCAGACCAATGCCGCATTGAGCTGCAGCAGCTACTGCGCAATTACGACTCCGTTCTCCTCGCCTATGGCGCTTCCGAGGACAAGAAGCTTGGTATTCCCGGCGAATCTACTCTCCAAGGCATCTACTCTGCCAGACAGTTTGTTGGGTGGTACAACGGTCTGCCAGACTGTGCTGGTCTAGAGCCCGATCTCAGTGGCGACGAAGCTGTCGTCATCGGTCAAGGCAATGTTGCACTTGATGTAGCGCGCATGCTGCTAGAAGATGTCGACGTGCTTCGAACAACCGACATTACGCAGCATGCCCTGGAACAGCTTGCGCAAAGCAAGATTAAGAAAGTTCGTGTTGTTGGACGACGCGGCCCTATGCAGGCATGTACACGCAATTTTCTACCAAGTGCTTTCCAAGCTAACACATCTCTCAGGCAGCATTCACAATCAAAGAACTGCGTGAGCTGATGAAGCTACCAAAAGTCGCCTTTCATCCCATCAACAGGGCACTTTTGCCACAAGACCTCAAGTCGCTACCCCGAGCTCAAAGGCGGCTGATGGAGGTTCTCGTCAAGGGCACCACTACAAGCCCTAGTGATACATCCTCTTCATGGTCACTTGATAGCTGTCTATCCCCAAAGCACTTTTTGGCTCGCGAGCAAGATGCAACTAGAGTTGCTAGCACCGAATTCGACGTCACGCATCTCGAGTCTGCATTCGATCCCAAATCCCGCGTAACACCAACTGGCGAGACAACTCTACTGCCCTCGGATGTAGTTTTTCGCTCCGTTGGCTACAAATCTACGGCATTGAACGGCTTTGCCGAGGCAGGGATCCAGTTTGATGTCCGTCGCGGCGTGGTTGACAACGATGGCTTCGGGCGTGTCACACGTCTCGTCTCAAACAGCAACGATGAACCGGCTACGCAGCAGGTCTCTGGCCTCTACTGCGCTGGCTGGGTCAAGCTTGGACCGACCGGTGTCATTGCATCCACCATGAATGACGCATTTGCCACTGGCGACGCGATTGCAGATGATTGGCTCAGTGGTGTAGCTTTTCTACAATCCGCGAGTACAGCTGCTGGCTGGGACGGCATTCGCGGCGCGGCCGGTACTGTCAACGCGGACAAGGCCATTGACTGGAACGACTGGCGGCAAATAGACAAGGTCGAAAAGGAAAAGGGTAGCGCCAGGGGCAAGACGAGAGAAAAGTTCACAAGCACGACGCAAATGCTGTCTGTCATCAGCTGAACAAGAAGAGTATGTATTGTATCATAAAACGCTTTTACATTGCTGTATTATATAAATCTACGAGCTCTTCACTTTCTCGGTAAGTTCGGGCACCTTTTCAAACAAATCTCCCACAAGACCGACATCGGCAACCTGGAAAATGGGGGCATCTGCATCCTTGTTGATGGCGGCGATGACCTTGCTGTCCTTCATGCCCGCCAAATGTTGGATAGCACCGGAGATGCCGACAGCCAGGTACATCTCGGGAGCAACGACCTTGCCAGTCTGGCCGACCTGAAGACTGTTGTCGGCGTAGCCGCTGTCGACAGCAGCGCGCGAAGCACCTACGGCAGCGCCGAGAGCGTCGGCGAGAGGCAGCATAATCTTGTCAAACTCCTCCTTGGACTTGAGACCGCGACCGCCAGAAACCACCTTGCTAGCAGTAGCAAGATCTGGGCGATCCGACTTGGCGAGGTCCTCCGACACCCATTCGGCGGTAGCTTCGGCCTTGGGGTCAGCACCCTCCTCGATAGCAGCAGAGCCGGAGCCGGGGACAGCAGCGGCAAAAGCAGTCCCTCGAACAGTCAGGACCTTGATGGCATCGGAGGACTCGACGGTGGCAATGGCGTTGCCGGCGTAGATAGGTCGGACAAAAGTCTTTTCATCTTGGATAGTAGTGACGTCGGAAATCTGTTGCGAGTCCAACAACGCAGAAACGCGGGGCAAAACACTCTTGGCGAAAGCAGAGTTGGCAGCAATGACGTGCGTGTAGCCTCCCTTTTTTATATTTTCGACGAGCAGAGGAGCGTAGTTCTCGGGGAGACCCTGCGATTAACGGGCTGTTAGCTTTCCCTAACCCGGAAATATCCGCGGATAAAAAGAGTGTACCTTTTCGTAGGCGGCATTGTTCACCGTCAGAATCTTCTCGATGCCATCAACCTTGGCGGCCTGCTCGGCAGCACTCTTGACACTGGCGCCGGCCAAGAATCCGTGGACGCTGCCGCCAATGGCCTTGGCTGCGGTCACGGCGCTCAAAGAACCAGCAGTGAGCTGGCCCTCGCGCTGCTCCAGAATCGCAAGAGCAGAGAGCAGACGCTGGTGGGCATAGGCATTGAGCGAAACTCGGCCAATCGCTGCCGTGGCAGGCCTGGCGACAGCTCGTCGGGCGGCGGAAAACATTGTGAAGGGCTCGTGGTTGGGTTTGTCTTGGGGATGTAGCGGCGGCGTCACCCCAGCGCTGTCTAAGTTGAAAGGCCGCCCGGCTGGCAGCGGGCCGAGCTTGAGCGTGCAAACACCGCGACCGGCGGAGAGAACGGCGAGTCACGTGCATATGTACAAGGTGCATGTAACAAGTCCTGACTCTTTCAGCCAAACAAGCGGGCACACGTTCACGTGACGACCGCCCATGCACAAACCACGTGACAACATCTCCCCTTGCTTTGCAGTCAGTGTCTGCCAGCTGTATGGTTGTCGCCATGCACCACGATCTTGTCGCGCCAAAATTTCCCATCACGTCGCGACGCTAAGCAGCGCAACTTATCGGTTTAAACGCACCAATCGCGATCTCAGTCTGTAATTCGCATCGCTGCTGTGCTTTCCTGCCCGTATTGGTGATTTTCCCGATAGGCTTGACGATACGCGACGCGACTGTCCCTGCTTGTTCGCTTCAACCCGACCCGCAACAGCAGCTTCCTTGCGACAGCCGCTTCATCTCACAACCATGGAAGGCGCCGCGGCGTTTGGATCGCCCAACAACGGGGAATCCCCCAATCGCAACCCTATCCCTGCTCAGTCTCCTTTGGAAGGAGAGAACTCTGCAGGTGCTGGTCAAGGTACCGTGCTCCCCGGTCCTTTGGTCCTTCCACATCAAGCTGACGCAATACATCTAGGAGACGTGCAAATGTCAGAAACCGGCGTTCAAGAAGCTGCCATTAAGCAGGACACGTCCACGCCCAACCCTGCCAGTGCATCTGAGAATCCGCTCGATGCGCCTGCAGCCCCAACCACCACCACCACCACCGCGCAACCCGACGAAGAGATGGGCGACGCGCCAACAGAGGCCAAGGAGGGTGTTGATGCGAGTGGAGTTGCTGCCGAGACTGAAGTACAAGAGACCAAGTCGAAGGAGACTCTCGAGTCAGCAGCTCGCGATCACCTCATTTCGCAGGCCCACGCCATCGTTCTCCCTAGCTACTCGACTTGGTTCGACATGAACGCCATCCACGAGATTGAGCGCAAGGCTATGGCCGAATTCTTCAACAACCGCAACCGAAGCAAAACCCCGGCTGTGTATAAAGATTATCGTGACTTCATGGTCAACACATACCGGCTGAACCCTGTCGAATATCTCACTGTCACAGCCTGCCGTAGAAACTTGGCAGGTGATGTTTGCGCCATTATGCGCGTGCATGCTTTTCTGGAGCAGTGGGGTTTAATCAACTATCAGGTAAAGCCTAAAGCTTATAGAATAGTATAACACAGATTACTGACTGAAACATTAGGTCGATGCCGAGCAGCGCCCATCCCCTGTTGGCCCGCCCTTCACTGGCCACTTCAAGATCATCTGCGACACGCCTCGCGGTCTGCAGCCCTGGCAGCCTTCTGCTGACCCTATTGTCCTTGAGGGCAAGAAAAATGCCGACACTGAGAGTAAGGCCAACGCGGCGGCACCCACCAAGGGCGACCTCAACCTCGAGATTGGACGCAACATTTACGAAGCCAACGCCAAGGGAGCGACAGTCAGCAAGACTGAAACCGGTGCCAATGGCGAATCTGCTGCCACAAACGGTGTAGCCGGCTCGCCCGAACTCACCAAGACACCGATCGCCAAAATTAACTGCCACCAGTGTGGCAACGATTGCACTCGCGTCTACTACCACAGCAACCAGACGGACGCCAGCACAAAAGGCAAATTTGATCTGTGCCCAAGCTGCTTCACTGAGGGCCGACTACCGGCCAACCACACGGCCAGCATGTATGCCAAGGTGGAGAACCCTACCTACACTGCAACGATCGATCGTGATGCGCCCTGGACTGATGCCGAGATTCTGAGACTTCTGGAAGGACTCGAGCGTTTTGACGATGACTGGGGCGAGATTGCCGAACACGTTGGCACCCGCACACGAGAGGAGTGCGTGCTGCAATTCCTACAGCTGGACATTGAGGAGAAGTACCTAGACGCGGAAACGCACATCAATGCGCCGGCCGGTCTCTCTCTGCTGGGTACCCAAGGTGGTCAGCTGCCTTTTAGCCAAGTAGACAACCCTGTCATGTCAGTTGTCGGCTTCCTTGCCAGCCTTGCTGATCCCGCCAGCACGGCTGCTGCGGCCAACAAGTCGGCCGAGGCTCTGAAACGGAACCTGCGCAAACAGCTGGATGGCAGCAAGACTGCAACCAACGGTGGCAGTGCCGAGGCTGCAGATGACAAGGAAAAGAGCGACTCTATGGATTTGGACGTGCGCAAGGAGGAGCCCGGTTCCAAGCTGTCAAAGGGCGCTGAGTTGGCATCTATCCCGCTGGCTTCCATGGGAGCGCGTGCGGCGGCGTTTGCCTCTCACGAGGAGCGCGAGATGACACGTCTCGTCTCTGCAGCGACGAATGTCATGCTGCAGAAGCTTGAGCTCAAGCTCAAGTACTTTGGCGAGCTGGAGGCTGTGCTTCGAGAAGAGCGCCGAGAACTCGAGCGGGGCCGTCAACAACTGTTTTTGGACCGTCTCGCCTTCCGCAAGCGTGTGCGGGAGGTGCAGAACGGATTGCAGGCAGCGGCGGAAGCCGGAGGCGAACAAGCTGTACGCCAGGCGCAAGAGGCGATGCGGGACGGCGAGTCGCTTGGATTCCAAGCTGTGGCGGCCGGAGCCGGGTTGCAGGCGCCGAGTGGGGAGGGTGTAGTCAAGTCATTCGAGGTGTAATAGTTGTGACAAAAAGAATAATACGAAGGACTGGCGTCTGGATTTGTAGAGATTGGAGAGGAAGGGAGCGGCTTTTGCTGGGAAGATGGTCGATTTCAAAGGGAAGCCTGGTGCCAATTTTGGACAGCGACAGGAAACTGCTGCCGTTGTGAAGAAGGAAAGAAATGGCGGAGAATGTGCCATGCGGTCGCGTAAGCTTGTTTCTTTACATGTAGTAGTACTGGTACTGGAGTTTTCTGGGCTCAATGACATGAAATTCAATTTTGCTAGAAGATGCTAGGTCGAATGTTGTCGTGTGTGAATGATGTGGACAGGAGATGAGAGGCAAGCTAGTTGGAAGGTGTTGGGCGCAAGACTGTGAATGTGTTGGGGGTGACGTTGTGTGAGTAGATGGTTACGATGGCGAGCTATTAATTACTTGGTAGATGCCGGAAAAGACATGACAGTAGAGGGCTGACCGGAGAGATGGGGGCAAATGGCAAAAGTCCCTACGTGGTAGTGATGGAGTCGAGGATGGAGATGAGGCAGTACAGTGCTTGAGCATGGAGGCAAAGGGTGATGAACGGGCTCGTCGGTTGGCTGTACTTGACACGAGGTAAAGGTATTGTCGAAAGAAGGATCGGGAGAGGATAATATTGTGAAAATGACTTGTCTTGGCCCAGGAGGTGTTGATGTCGGCTGAGTGGTGAGTGGTGATGGTGGGTGCGTGGGTGGTCAATGTGGTGTTCGGGCCAGAGGAAGTGGACTTTCAAGGGTTTGGTGCGGAGCACGCCGGTGGCCTACGGGGTCAGTTTACGGGGCAGTTCTGGGGGAACGATTGGGGCGTGTTGAGGTTGTAGAGCAAGTCACAGTGGCAGCGCCGCAGCAGTGGGTTGGCCAGTTGGCAGTTGGCCGGGTCAGGTACAACAGGACCTCCGCGGACCGTTGCTGACACAGTGCACCCCAAGTACCCTGACGCTCGGAACCGCAATTGACCTCGGCTGTCATGGAGCTGGCCGACGCAAAATAATGGGTCTCGCTGGCAGCCACACTAAACACTGGTAATTATTACTGTACTTTCAGGCAGCTGGCAGGCAAAGGTAGGTCACTTCTACAGCGCAGCCCCGGCATGTGGCTCAAAAGCCCGAGTTTAAACTCTCCGTCACAGGCGATTTGCTCCAGGCACGAGATTCAAAGCCCTCCCACCCCCGAGCCAGGCCATCCACTCCTCTCTTCCTTTATTCTCTTCTTTCTATAAACACGTGAAAGCCATTGGCCATGTTGACCACCATTCGCGCTCAAGGATTGAGGAACAGCTTCCGCAGACTAACCACTACACCTACTGTGAGTACCGACATGGCATAACAATCTCTCTCCCCTCCGCCCCCAAAATCTGCGACTCTTCGGCTATTTGCGCCTCAAGTCGCTGCCTATCCAATCCAACCTGCACCCTCGTCTGTTTGATCTGCCTGCTTTTGTGCTTTGTACTGGATGCTGGCATTGCAGACGAGCATCAGCAGTAGCTCTCGCCATCACCATCCGTCGTCCCTCTAGTGCCAGCTGCTGATCGTGATACCGCGCACTCCCAACAGACTCTCACAATGGCCCGAGCAAAGCACTCTTCGCCGCAAGGTATGTTCTCATCGCCTCTGGCCTACCCAAAGCGCTCGACATGCTTACACTGACTCGCAGGCTACGTCGAGGACACCTCCAAGGGCGCCACCTTGCGATTCCAAGACTCGCTGCCCCGCCTTCCCGTCCCGACCCTCGAGGAGACCGCCGCTAGATACCTCAAGAGCTTGCGACCTCTGCTCACGCCCGCCGAGCTGAAAAACTCCGAGGCTGCTGTCCAAGAGTTTATCCAGCCCGGCGGTATCGGCAGCAAGCTTCAGGAAAAGCTCCAGGCCAAAGCCGCCGACCCCAAGACCAAGAACTGGATCTACGAGTGGTGGAATGATGCCGCCTACCTCAGCTACCGCGACCCCGTTGTCCCCTACGTCAGCTACTTTTACTCCCACCGCGACGACCGCAAGCGCCGTGATCCCGCCAAGCGCGCTGCCGCCATCAGCGCCGCCGTCCTCGAGTTCAAGAAGATGGTCGACCAGGGTTCCCTCGAGCCCGAGTACATGAAGAAGCTGCCCATCTGCATGGACAGCTACAAGTGGATGTTCAACTGCTCCCGCGTCGCCGCCAAGCCTGCCGACTACCCTCAAAAGTACTCTGCCGACGCCAACAAGCACATTGTCGTCATCCGCAAGAATCAGTTCTTCAAGGTCTTCCACGAGGTCAACGGCAAGCAGCTTAACCCCTCCGAGCTTGAGCAGCAGTTTCGCCGCGTCTACGAGACTGCGCAGTATGTTCCACCTGTCGGTGCTCTGACCTCGGAGAACCGCGACGTCTGGACCGATGCGCGCGCCGTTCTCCTCGACGCCAGTCCCAAGAACAAGGCTTGTCTCGAGGCCATTGAGGCATCCTCCTTTGTCGTTTGTCTCGATGACGCCTCTCCCGTCACCCTCGAGGAGCGTGCCCATGCCTACTGGCACGGTGACGGTGCCAACCGCTGGTACGACAAGCCTCTCCAGTTCATCATCAACGACAACGGTACCTCTGGTTTCATGGGTGAGCACTCCATGATGGACGGTACTCCTACTCACCGCCTTAATGACTACGTCGGCGACCTCATCTTCAACAACAAGCTCGATCTTTCCGAGGCTCCTATCCGCTCCGACCTTCCTGAACCCCAGGTTCTCCGCTTTGAGATTACCTCTGCCGTCCAGGCCGAAATTGACCGCGCCGTCACCGACTTCAAGCGCGTTATTGGCGAGCACCAGCTTGCCGTCCAAGCCTTCCAGGGATACGGCAAGGGTCTCATCAAGAAGTTCAAGTGCTCCCCCGACGCCTACGTCCAGATGCTCATCCAGTACGCCTACTTCAAGATGTACGGCAAGAACCGTCCTACCTACGAGTCGGCCGCCACCCGCCGCTTCCAGCTCGGCCGCACCGAGACCTGCCGCACCCTCTCCGAGGAGTCGTCCAACTGGTGCAAGTCCATGGCCGACGCCTCTGTCGACGACAAGACCAAGATTGAGCTTTTCCACAAGGCCATCAAGGGCCACCTCGAGTACATTACCGCCGCTTCCGACGGCAAGGGCGTCGACCGCCACCTTTTTGGTCTCAAGAAGCTCCTCGAGCCTGGCCAGGAGGTTCCTGCCATCTACAAGGACTCTGCGTTTGCCTACTCCAGCTCTTGGTACATTTCCTCTTCCCAGCTGAGCTCCGAGTACTTTAACGGATATGGATGGAGCCAGGTCATTGATGGTGGATTCGGCATCGCCTACATGATCAACGAGGACAGGTTAGTTTCTTCCCCCGCGCCATAACCTCAAAATCATGTGTGAATTATGGATACTGACTTTTGAGTAGCATCAACTTCAACATCGTCTCCAAGGGCCTCGGTAGCGACCGCATGAGCTTCTACCTCAACGAGGCTGCCTGCGAGATGCGTGACCTTCTCACCCCCACCCTCGAGGCCCCCAAGGCCAAGCTGTAAATTATATATACACAGCCGCCCGTTTTCCGTATTTGGGCCCTGTTCTTTTTTCTCTTCAATTGTTGGATTCTCAAGTCTGTTGGGGTTTTCTTTTTCTCTTCGCTACAAGTTTCTCCAAGCATAGACTTTGCATCATGATTTCAAGGAGCGGGGACGGCCCTGTTATGATTGGTTTTTTATGTTGGTTGGCCGGTTTCCCTTCTCGCCTATGCTATGCGACACTAGACGGAGAAAAAAGTATGGTATGTCATGTAGAGAAAAGAAAAAAAGACATATCAGGAAAAAGAAAGAGAGAGAGAGTAGATGACAAACTGTCTTGTCGGCTTTTTGTTTTTGGTTGGCGATACTGTACAGATGTTTGTATGGATAGACGTGACAGCGCGCTGGCAAAGGACGACAGTTTCGTTGTATTCTACATCTGTTGGACAAAATGCAAGTAGATAAAAAAAGGACGTCAAACACTACTTGCTGTTGCCTGCCCGGATATGACTCTAGTAAATTGGGAAAAAGGTGATTCGAGCGAGGCACTGCATTTCGTATCCAAGTCTTTGCATACTGTATGCTCCAAGATTTATTCGCGTGCTTCTTCCCTCGCCCCTAATCTACACCGTCTACCTACTCTTACATGACACAATTCCCCATAAGCAGACACATCTTTGGAAATTCCCTCTGTTTCTCAATTAACCAGCATGGGCCACAATCTGATTGACCAAGTCGCCCTTTTCTGCATCAAAATACGTGCACATTTGCGACGGCAGCGGCACCTCCTTGTAATCGTCGTCGGGCCCCGCAATCACATTGAGGTTGATGCTGTCCGACTTGCTGTGAAAGATTTGCGCGCCAATGCTCTCCTTGCTAAAGTAAATCTGGGCGCCGTCGACCTGGTCCATCATGACGGTCGGGATCGTGCCCAGAACCTGCAGGGCAAAATTTTGCGCCTTGACCACGTCGACTGTCGACACGAGCGTGTCTACAACGAGTGACAGGCGAGATGAGTTTTCCACCGTCACTTGATTGGCCTTGCCGCGGACAATGATGGTTGTGTTGTTGCAACGACTGATGAGGACCGAGTGGTTGAGCTCGGCATTAATCTCGATAGGCTGCGGCTCCTTTTCATAGTTTTCCTGCGATAAGCCGTGTCAGTAAGTATCAGAAGAGGAGCATTGGTACGGGTGAGAAGCATACGATAGTCCACTTGTTGCCTTCAAGTTCCTTCTTGGGAGGCTTCTTCATGCGCATGCTCTGAGGCTTGGGCTTTTTGCCCGGGGCAGGGCTCTTAGAGCGATCGTTACCGCTGGGAACACTGCTGCTGGCACGCAGCGAAGGGTTTTTGTGTGTCATCTGTGACTTGTCGACTTTGCGCAGGCCCTTTGTGACGGAATCACCTTTGTTGAGGTCTGAGAAGACGGCCCCGAGACCGCTTGGTGCAGAGGACGCGGCGGGCGCAGCATTGTCGGTCTTGATATCCAGGACCGGAGCAGGGCCAGGCGGTGGCGGAGGAGGGGGAGGGGGTGGGCCACCAGCAGAGGGAGCTGGGAGTGCAGACACGGCAGGGCTGGGGGCCGAGTCGAGCGCCTGGACGACCGCAGCAGCTGGCTCACCCTTGGGGTTCCACGGAATGCCATTGGCAAAGTACTGCTTGACGTAGTCGCGAAGTTGCTTGAATATTTGGTAGAAGGACTGAATCCATTCGACCTGGCTGGCATCCCTGACCATATCGGTTAGTATATGTATTCGATAAAAGACATGATGTTCGATGGACATACTTGTCTTTGTATTCCTTGATGACGCGGTTGCCGAAGAATTGAGCGGATCCAAGGAACTCTTCAACGTGGGTATACGGTTTGTGGCTAACGGTGACCCAGGCGAGGACCATGATGCCGTCGGCAACGGCGCTCAGCTGTGTGTACATTGGGTCAGAGCGGTTGGCCTCCTTGAGTTCGGTAACGGCCATGAGCGAGTCGTTGATGGGTTTGAGGAGGTCCTGGTACAATGCCATGTCGGCGCCCTGTAGGTCGGGCTTTATGGATTTCGTGGTGATGAGCAGAAATTTACGCTGGGCCTTGAATCCAGCCAGCACGTCGGCGGCTTGCTTTGCGACGAGGCCTCCAATTTCATTGCTGCGCTGGACATAGTCGGCGACGGTCGAGTCGACAAAAGCGTCAAAGTCCTCAATCGACTCGGGCAGCTCCTCGGGGACGGGCTGCGACGCGGATCGCGGTGCTCCGATGGCCGAGGCATCCGGGTTGTTGAGGGCGGAAGACGAGGGTGCGGGCGCGGCGAGGGCGCCGACCTCCTTGGGGAGCTCGGTCGAGGTGGCGATGTCTTCGAGGCGCGAGGTGGCAGCTTCGAGTCTGTAGAGGGGCTGTTAGCGATCAAGGTAGCGAACTAATAGGCAGCTACAGGAAGGACCGCAGGCTAGCGGGGGTGCTGCAATTGCGTCCTTCAGGGTTAACCACCTCTTGATCAGCGTCGTGAGGTTGTGCATTTGGCTTGCGGCGGCCATGATTGCGTCGCTGCTGTAGTCGTCGCTGCAAGTTGGTCGGTTGGAATTTGAGGTGCACGGTCCCAAGGGGGTAAGGAAGCAGAAGAAACCAGTCTTGTCGGTCGAAGTTGAGGGTGTAGAAGCGTCTAGAAAGTAACAATGCTGATTTGGCGACGAAACCAAAAAGAAAGGTTAGAATTTCAGGCACCAGGAAAGGCTGGCGGGTTGATGTTGAGAAAGCAATGAGTGTTGTAGCCTGGAGAGCCGCATGACGACAACTCAGCAGCCAGCAACTAGCTGCGACGTGAGTGGGTCCTCCCCGCCGATTGGATAACTGCCAATAATAATGCATAAATCAAAGCTGGTGCCTGGCGTCTGGCTAGCGTCTAGCATCGGGTGTTTTAAGATCTCATAACTTGGTTTTTTCGTGAAGCATTCGGGAATAGGCATCTTTAAGTGGCGAATTAGCACTGACAACTGATTGAAAGGTTAGTCGCAGTACTTGTAATACCGACTTACCTAGCAATAGGTAGAAAATATACATCCCCTATCTATCACTACTATTCGATTATCAAATTAAAGATTATAAAATCTCTACTTAAATAAGTTAAATAGAACATTCCTTACTATAAATAAACTATTACTTTAATATTATATTAAATCGTAATTACTTTTTTATTTACTTCATTCAAAGATATTTATAGATATAAATAGCTAAGATTTATGAATAGTATAAGAGTATAAGGGTTATAAATGCAGTTTCGTCTTTCTAGAAATTATCAAGCGGCGGTGTGTAGCTAAGTTGGCAAGTATTCCTTATTCTTTGTGGTGCTGGCGTTTTGAATGCTATTTGGAACCAGCATCGTTAGATGAGCAAACGGCAAGGAACCCCCTAAGGACGGTGATATGCCTGAGGTTGATCGTCAACTTGATACTTCATCTTAGAAAGAGAGAAGAAAAGCTTTTTATTAATCGTCCTTATATTTGCTTCTGTGTCTGAAGCGCTTACTGTTGGATTGCGTGAAGGAAAAAAAAAACAAAAGAACAAAGTCGTGCACATGTACATATATAAGTCAAGCAAAGATTAATACCAGCAGAGCCACTCAAAGAATAAGGTCCGTGAGAGAACGACAGAGTGGCAGAGAGCTCTAATTCATGAAAAAAGAATTCATTGGTTGGTTCTTTTATTTAGCGTTTGCCGTTTCGTGGCCATCTCGTAACAAAGAGGTGCGGTGGCAGCTGGGGGTATGGGGTCAATCTGAGCCGGCACTGCTTGACCTGGTTATCAGTCGGCACATTGGTTAAATTTCGGTGCTCGTTATATCCTGTCACGATGAGCACGGAGTGAACCCCCTTCAACCCCGCTTCAACACCCCTCAAGCTCACCCTGGAGCGCGGTGCGGCGTCATCATATGGTAGCGCGTGCCGAAACATGCCCCGAGAACAAAGCCGCATATTAAGAGTCGGAAGGCTTATCAAACACAATCGAATAAGTGTAGTCGGAACAGAGTGATTTACCACGCAAGAGAAGTCAATTGTCAACTAGATAAAGCGCGAGCTCTAGTTAATACTCTATGCTCATCTAAATATGTAGATGCATAGGGAGACAAGGATTAGAGCTAGCCACTTTATAACCCTGCAGCGAAACTTTAACTCAAGATACCAAGCTTCATAGCCGTGCTTGCTTTCTAGGCTTTGCCATGCTGCGCGATAGTCTGCTTTAAGCAGTTCTCAAAGTCCTGGTCCTTAGCATAGACCCAACCTTCACGGCGGACGAGCTGTGCTTTCTCGTCAATTTTGTTTGCCACGAAGCCCTCGCTGTCACTCTGCTCCAACTCCTTAAGGGATGCAGGCATGAGTCTTGGATAATCTTCATCTCAACGGGGTCCTCATACACAACCTCGTGCTTTGCCTAAACAACCTTATTTCGCTGCATGATCTAACCCCAGAAACCACGATGTCTGTGGGAGCACCTTACACGGCATATTCTCATGGCGTCATCAAGGTCGAACTTGCATGATTCGGACCAAGCGGCGTTACGCTAGCCTGTACATTAATTAGCGGTGTTAAGCTGGCCTGTACATTAACAAGGGGGTTATAGAGGGAGAAGGCTATGCGGGCGACGAACTGCACAGAATAAGTGCCGGAGTGGAGTGTCTCAAGGCATGGAGTCATAAATATCGCCGGCCTGATGTCCCGTGGCTGTGGCGTTCTTAGTTCAGACCATTTAGACTTTTCTCCAACCTTAATAAAGTGTCGGGCAACCGGGGTAGGATTAGGCGTGCCGGGGTAGGATTAGGCCCGCCGGCTTGGGCCGCGCCGCGTGACTTTCTACATGAAACGCATAAAACGCATCAAAAGGTAAACATTTAGGATGACATTAACCATGTTGAATTGCAATTGAAGCGCAGGAACTAGCATTATCAGGGATTTTGTGGCTATAGTTGTCTAGTGTAGCTCGTATACACCGGATACGGCATTATAATCCACTACTGATAACTATACTGCTACAGGACATAAGATCACAAGGGTTGATATTACATTGATGGAGTTCATATTGGTGTTAATAAATGCGTATATTCACCGACGGTGACTTTTTCTCCAAGTTGCACAGCCAAGCATTACCCCGTCAAGCCTTAAGGTCATGAAGTAGCTAATGCACCGAGGCTATAGAAGTAGAAGACGTACTTGGGTATATTATTCAAATTGCCTCAGAGGAGATTCGTATCATGGTCCGAGTCTGAGTCAAAGGTCCAATTATCAGTCCAGCTGAACAAATCCGACAGATGAATCCTAGTCGGCATGCTCAGCGGTTGTGGACTACGTTCTGGCATGTACGATGTAAGTATTTAGAGTCTCGCTTCCGCCAGCCCAAACTCGAAAATAAAACTCTGGTCCTCAAGCTACCAAGTTGCCCAGCGCCTTACAAAGAAACGCTACGCTAAACAGCTTACACAAGCTTTCGGTCAGAATCATTGTAAGTCCCTGTGCAACCATTTAGCCCCCCTTCGATATATACCATAAAGTGCATCTTTCCTCTAACCTTGGGTCTTCTTCAGCCGTTCATAAGAAACTAAATCATCATCAACAACAGGAAATCTAATATAAATCTCTGAAGCCATGGCATTGCCCAAGATTACGGGGTTTCTGTGGTTCTACCTTGGTATCCTGCTGGCTTTTGGTCAAGTCTTGACAGTCAACGGGCAAGGTAAAGACGGAGAATGGGAGCTTCCAGCTGAGCCGGCACTCGCAGCGGATGGCCTTCAGATCAAGCTTGACCGTGACCTGTACAAGAAGCAGGGCTCCATTGTCTACGCCAGTCATCTCCAGTCTGATGAGAAGCTAGACATTTCGGACAGCCAGCTATACAGAATTGCCAAGGATGCTTTCATGGAGATGAGAAGCAGCGCCAAGAAGAACGGCCTTACTGAAAAGATCCCAAATGTCATGACGACCCTCTTTATTAACAACGAACTCATCTTTGCGTCTTCGGCAAAAGGACCAAAGGACCCTTATAATAAAGACGACCAGGTCGTAGGCGATCTGACAGTTTGCTCCAAGGCCAATGAGGGCAGACGTCACAAGAATGGAGGAAGGTGTGGTGAGGTGATGGCCTTTCACGAATGGTACCAAACCCATGTGGGTTCCCCACGGTTGGACAAGAACAGTGGCGCCAAGATTGTCGCAATTTCCGAGCAGTGGAATGCCGCTAGAACGAAGAGGGAGCCTCTTATCTTGCCCCCCTGTGGCAACGACGTATGTATCTCTGTCTCTCTACATGCTCAAAAGTCAAACGAGGCGGCCCTCAGAGCAACGTACTAACTGAATGTCTAGAAGGAATGGGGCTGCAACGTTTTTATTAACGGCGTATACGCATTGGATGATGCCAAGGTTGCCGCGGATCTTGCCAAAGATCCCAAGAAGCCAGCGTTTCGATACAAGAATATGATTAAAGAGAAGAAACTGAAGCCGGCGCCCGGCAAGCCAGTCCCGCCTCCCAAAGAATAACAACAGTCCGCTGAAGAACAATAAGCCAAAGAAGCCTTGAAGAAGCGAGCACCGCTGCTACTTTCGAGCGCAAAACTGAACTGTCAGCCAATATTAGCTTGTGTCGGACGTGTGTACCTGGGATAGATGGACTTGGTCTTGGTTTCTCTATTCTCTAAGAAATTTGTATACTCGTTTGAGAAGTAGCTATATTTGGGCTTGGAACCATTATAGGTTATTTTCTGTAGATTTTGCTACTTGGCAAATAAAATTATTCGTCTTGGTTACGAAAATCGTCTCTTTCACGACCTCATAGCGACCATTGCCAAGTTACTTGAAGGCTCTATCGAAAAAAGTGTATGGGGGTAGCTCTATTAACAGCTGAGCTAATTAGCGAGGTCGACGAGCGGGTATATCCGACTGCTTATTAAGTGGCTCATCAACATGTAATGATGTCATGTCAAGTAACTTTGTCGCTGGCAGGTACCTGTATTTAGGTGCCTGGCTAGCCCGCATGGGGGATTATTTATCATGTGCTGATCTGACTTTTGAAACAATCAACAGCCTCGTATGACACAGCCCTGTATTGCTATAGATGTGTCCTATTGACCAATTGCGGCATGGTTCAATGCAATCCGAGCCGCGCTTCCTGTCTCGGCCCGCAGATGTGGCATAAAAGTTTACTTGTCAACCTACTAGGCCCGGAAAGGGCAAACATTGCTCACTCGTTTCACGCAGTCAATGCCTATAATTGAAGTGGAGAGCATACGAACAAAAACCGACAATCCACCTACCTCTCTAACTATAGCTAGACCACAGCCACCTCACCTCATACAACGGCTCTTCATCTTAATCCCATTCGCCTTTCACGAGAAAAGAAAAAAAAAAAAGAGGCTAAAAAAAAAAGGGAAAAAAAAAGGAAAGAAAAAAAAAAGGAGAAGAAGATGGCCCTGTCACCGCTAGACTGGCCGAGCGAGCTACTTCTGTCTCTCTTGGAGCTGCTACCCTTGAACGACTTGCTTTCCATGACTACTGTCAACAAATCCATCCGCACCCTGGCCCTGCCTCTAGCCTACTCGACGGTTGAGACACGCTGGACCTGGCATCGCCTGCCACCTGTCATCCAGCTCCTGCAATCTCTTCTCGAGCGGCGCGAGCTGGCCGGCTACATCCGCAACCTGCGCCTTGTCGGAAATGGCTTTGACGACAGGACTGAGCTGTCGGAGCCGCCCATCTTCCCCCTCGGCGCCGACTTGCTCAGCAAGGCGACCGAGATAATCGAATCCACTAGAGTACCATTCACGAAGCTTTGGATCGACGAGCTACACTCTGGCAGCGTCGACGCCATTGTGGCGCTACTTGTCGCCATGGCGCCGAACCTGACGTCTCTTCATCTCGGACCCAACTTTACTGTTCGAAGCCGACTATGGGGAGGCATATTTCACTACGCTCTCTGCGGGCCACCAAAAAATTGCAACTTGCCTACATATCAGAACCTACGCTCAGTCGAGACGAGTTGGAGGACCAAAGAATGGCACCATATTGCCGTTTGCAACACGGCGGATGTTCTTCCCCTATTTTATCTCCCGCGAATCCAGAACCTATCCGTATCGATTGACAACCCGGTCGAGTTTGCCTGGCCTTCTTCACACCCGCCAGCCCCCTCATCTCTCGCGTCACTGGACATCTTCCGGCTCCGCGAATCACGCATCGGCCCCGTGCTCTCGGTTCTCAAGGGACTCCAAAGACTACATTGGCACTGGTCGTATCAGCCAGACCTCGACGAGGAGGTCAGCAAAGGCGTGCTAGAATTCGATAAGGCAGCGACAGCATTGAACCAAGTTGCTGATACGCTCACTGACCTGACAATCGGTGCCCTCACACGCCCGAGGATATCGGACGGGGACTACGATCCTCCTCCGCTGGAGCTTCGGGGATCGCTCGATCTTTCCCGCCTTGGCAAGCTGACCAAACTACGTCTCCCATGGGTCTTCTTGATGGGTTGGTCAAAATCATCCTCATCCGCTAGGAACCTCGTGGATCTGCTTCCTTTGAGCCTTGAGCTGCTTGAACTGACGTCAGACTTGAATGACCATGATGAATGGGAATGGCACAACGACGACTCTATTATCAACGCGATCAAAATACAGCTTACAAGGCAATCCGTAGCGCGCTACCCTTGTCTGCGTCGCATTGTTCTACCTATCCCAGGCGAGTATAGCGAAATGACGGATCAGCGCGAAGAGGAGCTAGCCTCCATTGGCACCAAGGCGGGAATCGAGTTGGGGTGGATTGAGGAGTCTGGATATGAGGAAGAAGAACAGTTTTGACAGGTATTCAGTACCCACGTCAACCTATATCAGCGCGATTAATTCAGAACTTCAGAGGATCTGAGAGCAAATGCAGCGTCTTGGATCTGCGTTAACGGCCAATGCTTGAAGTTTCTGGCGTCGCTCGTGGGGAATGAGAGCATGAGCATGGGCAACGATTGCCTTGTACAATCAAAGGGCGCCATATAATTGTATGCAGAGGCCTATAAAATTGACAAAGTGCAGACACCTTTCACTACGCAAAGAATTTGGTGTTTGGTGTCTATTTTTGGCTTGGAATCCCAAACGAGCGTTGCCAGATGCCGAGAATGCATGCACGGAGCCCATAACCGGGTACATGTTCGTTTGCATCCAAGAACAGGTTGACTACTGATGCTCGATTCCAAGCACAATCGCGACATTGAGACTGCAGAGAAGATAGGCCAAGGTGTGAGCATGATTTATAGGAAGAAGAGGAGCAGAATGAGTGGAGGGGAAACAAAATCAGGCTGCCACACAGAGTTGGGCACATGGGCAAATATTGTTACTAGGGAGTCGTAACCATAATCACGAATAACCATCCAACTTGGAACCGTAATTATTTATAACCACATTCCAACAGTGGCGAGGTCCAAGAATCGCGGCCCCCCTCCCCGCCCCGCGCCCTCTCTTTAGAGCATGGCTGCGGCGAACTTGGGCATGGCAGGCCGAGGCTGACCGGGGCACCAGCAATCTCTTGGTGACCTTGTCACTAGTCGCGTTGACCGGCCTCGGGTCGGCGAGCAGTTTGGCGTCGGCGGCGTCCTTGCGCTTCTGGGCCTCGACAAGCGAGGACCACAGGCTCTTGTGGTTTAACACGAGCTCGCCGAGCTTCTTGGCCTGCTCGGCAATCGCCTGGCTACCCTCGGGAAGACCGTGCGCGGAGAGCGCTTGTTCCTGGTCCGTCAGGCTCGTGACGATGACCTGGCTCAGCCCAGTGGCCAGGAAGAGCGACGTAGGCCCGGCGAGGTTTGGGATCTTGGGGGCACATCAGGGTTGACGATGATGCGGGCGTTTCGCTCGTCCTCGGGGGTCAGCATGAGACTCCAATGACCCTGAAGGTACTGCTGCTTGGCCAGCCACACCTTGCTCGCGTCCGCCACCCTGCCAAACTTGACGGCGATAAAGGTCTGCAGATCGCGGGCGCCCTGGGCATCGCTGTTGGGGAGCTTGGTGGAGAGCTGATCTTCGGCGAGCTCGCCTAGCAGCAGCTTGGCCACTTGCGTTGTGTGGTGCAAGGTATACAGCTGGATCGAGGCCTCGGACATGTTTGTGAGCGTATCCCTGAGGTGGTCTTGGACGGAGAGCGTCTTGTCGCTTAGCGGAGCAACTCTCTGGGACTGTCCCGGAATCATTTAGCTACTAACTATCTATTCTTACGATATCCTCAAACCTTTGACGCTCTCACAAAACATTTCATCATACCTACTAGTCAAATAAACTGCACCGCAAATATGGTTCGTATCGCGGTCTCTGTCGTTCTCGCTTGTACGTCTTCATAATCGTCATCTCTCCATGCTGCGGCCCTGACTAACAAAACGGACAGTTGCCGTTTCTGCCATGGCCCTCTCTGGTGACGGTGTTGCCGCCCAGGCCGCCGCTCTACGCGTATGCGACGACGTCGAGGCCCCGGACGCCGAGGCTCGCCTGGCTGACACCCCCGAGGACGTCAAGAATTGGATGGCGGCCGTTGCCGAGGCCGCGGGTCAGCTTCAAAAGGTGGCTCAGGCGGCTGCCGAGGGCGACGGCCAGCGCTCCGCCTACGGTGGTCAAGCTTGGGCTGCCAGCCGGAACCCTTTCGCCCTCGCCGGCGCACCTACATGAACGGTCTGAAATTCGCGCTGTACAGCTCACCTATATCTGTAGTTGCACTTTAATGGGACTGAAATCTCGTATCTAGTGGAATGGACACGCGGTTACACAAGACACCAGCAGCTAGAAGTATAATAATCTATACCACAGCCAGATACATTAACCAATCATCTTCCCGCACAACCCTACAATATGCTACAGACTACGCAATGGCCATGAGGAGGCCTTAAACAGGACCAAAGACGGAGCCGTTTCTCGATGCTCTAAGCCTTTGACCCTGCCACAGTAAGGATTGCTACCTAGTTTCATGTCATGTCACTTGATATGAGCCGTACTCGCCGCGGATATATCAGAGTGGAGTGGGAAAATAATGTCTTTTAGCAGTTGGAGCTGCAGTGTTATCTAGTGCAGTCCTCCACCAAGTACCTTCTGATTCCCTATTCGTCCACGGCTCTGTCATCTACGCTGCCGAGCGTTCACGTCTCTCCCATCGTACCACCGCAGGCTGAGTCGGCCGAGAGAACAAGGATGTGTAATCTGTGGGTGGCACCACCGCCTTGCCATCCAGCGTAGCGAACTTAAAGTGTCGGACCAACGTGCTGATAATGGTGGCAAGGTTGAGGTAGGCAAACTTCTCGCCGATGCAACGGTGCCGGCCGGCACCAAATGGCAGGTATGGACTCTTGGTGCCCTTGGAAGTGGCGCCGTAGCCGTAGTCGACAACCTCGTCTTCTTCGGCTTCGACCTCGTTGTCCCACCGGTGCGGATCCCAAGTTAGGGCGTTGCGAAAGTAGTCCTCGTTGAGATGTGTCATGAGGGGCGAAGCAACAAGGACCTTGTCGGGAGTGATGACATAGTCGCTATCGGGCACTCGCATCGGCTGCTTGACCTTGCGCATGATGGAGTGGATTGACGAATGTACCCGGAGCGTCTCCTTGACCACATTCGAGAGAAGCTGGAGCTTGTCGAGGTCGGCGTATTGGAGCCGATGCGTAGGGCCAAAACCTTGCTGTTTCAGTTCCTGGTACAACTCCTCGGCGATGTCAGGGCGCGAAGCAAGACGTAGCATGATCCATGCGCTCGAGGAAGAGGACGAGTGTTGCCCAGCCATTAGAAGCGTAATCATCATGTGTGCAATCTCCTTGTCAGGGAGGGCCCGGCCATTCTTGTACACGCACTGCATCAGGTTGCGAATCATGTCGGCCTCCTCCTCATCATCCTCCTCCTCAAAACCGCTCGCCTTGCGGCGCTCGTTGATGAGCTCCGTGTAGATGTCTCGCATGCGGCCATGTGCAAGGTCGCGTCGTCGGTTCTGGGGAAGCGGAGCCCACGGCATGAGGAAGTTGATGGGGCGAAACCCAAGGTCAAGATCGTGGTAGAGCTCAGCGAATTCTCCCGTCAGCTTTTTCCGGACCTCTGCGCCCTGAAGGCTGCGGCCGGCCGTGAATATGGTAATTTCGGCCATCGCTTGGGAAATATTGACGGTGCCTCGGTTGCCTTGGAGGGCAGGCGCGGATTGTATGTAGTCAATGACCTCCTTCTCAATCAACGGGACGTACGAATCGAGGGCTTTTTGCGTCAGCCCGAATTTGACGAATTTCTTCTGCTCCATGAGCTTCGAGTTGGGGCAGTCATAAATGATGTCGCTCCCAAACACCGGCGTCGTCAGCGGGCTATAGATCTCCTCGGCATTTAGTTCTTGCAGTTTGCCATTCAGGATAAAATCGTTGCCTGTAACTCCTAGGTAGACAGTCATCTTCCTGCCAAACAGGACAAACGTGAAGATGTCACCGTACTTTTCGCGGCATCGGGAATAGAAGTTGAAGGGATTCATGCCGTAAGAGATGGCATTGCCGACAAATGGCAGCCAGTGGAAGACTACTGGCGGCTCTGACTTTGGGCGAGGCAATTGCAGCCAGAGAACGTTGATGATGATGCACGCTAGGACGAAGGCGAGGGCCACGCCGCCGGCATACGCCATGGACGAGGCATTCGGGACGAAGTCAGTCATTGGGACTTGGTAAATATGCAATAGAACGAGCAAGAGGGAAGGAGAACGCGCAGCTGGTGCTCGCTGGGTTTTGATGGACAGAGAATAAGTGCATCACGTATCCGAGATAATACGAATACGATCACGACACCCAAATTATATGAATCACGGTCATGGTGTACTGCAAATATTCTTTAGTAAGCGATTAGCTCAAAGCAGCATTAATCTCTTAGCCATTACTGATCAGCGCCGCCTCCAACCTTCGTCTTTGTCAGTCTCTACCATCGACCCAGCCGCCAAGAGGCTCCTCGGTGACTCTGTGCAAGTATCGTCAAGTCGACCTAACAACACCAGGATAATCTCGGAATTAGTCGAGGATCGATTCAAACTGATGTGTCCGCCCGACTTGCTTGTTCCAAGTCACCCGGCACACGAACTCCATCGTCCATCATGGAGCACTCGGTCAGGAGCGGCAACGGGCTACAGGTCGCCATAGCGGCCGGATCGACCCGTGGCCCACATAAGATATACCCCCGGGAACAGCCTGGCCTGTGGAACCCTACGTCCTAAGGTTTTTAAATCTCATTATATAAATTTTTTTAAATTAACTAGTAAAGTTCTAAGTTATTTTATAATAAAAATACTTTTTTTTAAGTATTTATATCTTTTAATTAAAGATATTTAATCATTAAC
>NW_007930856.1:60971-89048 GCF_000280675.1 Beauveria bassiana ARSEF 2860
CGCTACTCGCTTATTAACCACGTTATATTAATCTTATAGTTAATCTTTTTATAATTTACTAGATTATACTTATACTTACCCCTACTTTAGCTATAATTTTAGCTAGATAAGCTAGCTCTTACTATACTTATTTAAAGAGGGTACTTCTTACTCAATTTAATATACTACTAAAACTAACTAGTATTTATATATAAATTTTATATCTAAAAAAAGTAACTTAGTAATAATAAAGAAAATATTATTTTTAAAGCTAGATTATAAGATATATAATAGCTATTAGCTCTATTCCTAATTCTTATACCTATATATTCTAATATTAGTAAGATATATATAGAAGTGTATTTATATCTTATATACTTATTTTAGTAGGAAAGGTACCTGATAAGATTAATGGTGTGCTGAATTTAGTGGGGAGTACCCTCTTTAAGAGAGTGTGATGAGAGCTAGCTTGCCTGGCCGGAATCGCGGCTAAAGTGGGGGCGAGCACAAGTAGTATATCTATAATCTTTATATATCATTATTTGTACTTCCCGTTAGTCAAGGTATCCACTCCCTCCTAGTCGTTGGGTAGTACACTCCTTCCCGTCGTGTTTGTCTGTAGCCTTGTTCTTTGTTGTTTCTTCTTGGTCATTCTTCTCGTGGTGTTTGGTTGGTAGTACTTGGTTCGAGATGCCTGAACGACGTTCCGCTACGCTTCACTTAGGTCACATTCACTCCGTTCCGGGTGCCCCACGCTTTTTATTTCCATATTCTGGCCAAAGGGGGGGGGGGGGGGTTCTAGTCTTGTTTGCTTGTCAGATGACACTGTTACTGAGGTTTTAGTGGTAGCCAGGTGCACACATCCATATTCTATTCACTATGCTCCCTCCTCCGTCACTGACGTTCCACGCGCACGCAACGTGCACCAAGTTAACTCCCTACATGCAAACGCAGCATGCCGTCTCGTCCACCCCGTACGGTTCCAAGAGATCCCGCTGCTTTCCCGACCGAATGGTACACGGATACACACTCAACAACTCCCGTAAAAACTCCTCGTACTGTGCTTTCATCCCAAACAGGTCTGCATACGTGGCAGAACCTAGTTCCGCCCGAGACCCTCGCTGCCAACACAATCAGCGGCGACCCAACCCATGATTCAGTCTTCTCGTAAGAAAGATGTCCACTCCTACTCGCACCAGCTCACCCTCGATCCAACGAGCCAACTTCGTCGCCCGCTCCGCGTCGTCACAAACACAAACAGGAAACAAACCTCAAAACTCATCTCGCCGATGCACAGGTTCACGTTACCGTTCCTGCTACCGCAGAGCAAGGGTCAATACCAAAGCGCAAAACACAAGAGTCGATGCTCCCCAATAACAATCGCCCGCTCCAACTACTGCCTGTAGGAAGACGCTTCGCTGCTAACCGTGTTGAATGAGTAAAGGAAAACATAAGGGAAACCGAACAAAAGGGACACATGCACTTTTCTAGCTCGTCACGTAAGCGCCCTACCGGGGTAAAAGCAGCCACCACACGAAACACAATCGGTTCCCAAACCACTCAAGACCAATCAACGGACGGGTCGCCGCATCACCATCCTCTGTTTCCTCCCGGACAACAGATAAGGTATGTTTACAGGTTCAAGTCTGACTGACCAGTACGCAACCCGTTGACGTGTCCTTTGTGTTCAATCCGTTGACCCCCGTCATCTCGGTCAGGTGCGCTAGCCCTTCTCCTTGAATAGTTGTCGGAGACTTTGCGGGTATATAAGGGAGGACGGGGACCCTGTGTGTTTTGTTGCAACTACCTTCCTTTCTTCCACATTGACGACTGTCGAACAGAGTGAGCAAACAACTTGAACATCGGAGGCGCTGCATTTCTCTCGGCCTTGGCTATTGTTTTGGACTGGTCCTAAACTTTATCCGCGTGGTATCGCTTTGTTAGGAGAACTTTGCAAAGTTTCTCAGCGTACTCTGTCTTGGTCGCGCGGGGACAGCGTGCCTTTTTTTCTTTCCAAACGTGTGTTGTGCAGTCGAGAGACAGCGACAAGGTTTACTGTCGCCAGCTGTTGTTGGCTCGGTTCAGGCGCCATGGCACTTAGTATGTTGAACGGATCCGGGTATGAAACCCGATGTTTGCGGCCAGACTAACTCGTGGGATAGGTTCGGAACGACAGGAGGAGATTTATAAGTCGTTGATTCCGGAGGAGAGGGTCACTGTTGACCGTGCTATGGAGTATGCGAAGACGGGCGATTATGGTAGCGCTACTGTTTCCTATGTTAGCGATGTGTCCAAGAGTGGCGCTTCAGTTAGCCCCTTGACGGCGTCCATTTTGAAGGATTACTCCAAAAGTCCCGAGAAGTTTCGAGAAGGGTTGCTTGGGTTTTACTACTCCAAATAGCGGTTACGAAACAGCCCGGTAGTAGGTGGCGATAGCTTCATGCTTGTAGTTAGGAGAATAGCAGTGCTCGGCACGATTATGTTTTTGCATACGGTTTTTAGCGACCGATAGGTGATTATAAAAGAGTAGTGCTACGTAGACGACCCTTTTATACTACGTAGACAAGCCTCACGTAATAGTATATATAGAGCTGTTAAAGGTATATAGTTTCTAGTATATCTCCTATATAAAGAGAGGTATTTTTTTAAAGAAATAATATATCTTACTATTCTATATATCCCTACTACCTGCTGCTACCGCTGCCGCGGCTGCTAAGTAGATATAATTAATTAGTTAAGTTGAATAGGTACGCTCATCAATTTACAGTAAGTTTGACTGTTCCCGCCAGAGCACTTAGCGTCATTCTTCTCAAGAAACTTGCGATATTGTAGATCATCAGAACTAGCGAATCAGAATAGAATTTCTATATTAGCAGGTGGGTTATTATTTCCAAGAAAGCAAGACAGAGTGAGTAAAGCGTCTGCCCCGCGAAATTGGCCGCTTGCTAACAATCTTTCGGTTCCGGTGCTGGTTTGAGCAACAACGTTCCCAAAGAAAAACACCTTCTCGAACAGATGACTCCCCTTAGGTAAACTAGTCGCTCATAAAAGCTAGACTAGCATGGTGTAGAACCTCGCTGGCGGCCTTGATGCCATTCGTGGACGACAGTAGGTTGATGTCAGAAAATGTAAGATCTAGTCTTACTTTTTTCCCAGTCCTGTGTAGCGGTAGAAGGGTCTTTCAAGTTCAAAGCGTGCATATTGTTAGGGCTTTCACTACGAGCATATTTTGAATGGTTGGCACAATTAATGAGACAAAGCTAAATGATAGAAGGCGCAGCAGGTCTGTGGAATTGGGTGGGTTATGACGGAGGTTGATGTATGTTGCTTTTCAAACCTGATCCGTAGGGTTTATGCAATTGCGTAAAAAGCTTTCAGATCTCGGCTCTACTTGTGGCACAGACTGGCACCATCTCGAGATGATGCTCACTATAACAAGAATTCTGTCGTGTATAAATTATGCATTAAAACTTTCAATTATGGGCTACCTATTTTAGTTCGGCTGCCAAGACCAGCATTAGCTTGCGCCACAAGACGTAATATATATGCCTTGCTCTCAGTCGTCAGATAAGTATGTTGGCAAGTATATACGGATTTACAACCTTGATACGAGAATATAGAGACTTGGGTCATTTTCTAAAAATAAAAAACAGTCTTTATCGTCGATTAGTCAGCGCATCCTAGATTTGAGTCGCTTGCTAGTGTCGCTACAGTAGCTTTTTACAAGTTGCCGGGTTTTCCGGCGGGCCGTTGTTTGTTATCGCCGAGCCATTGGTATAACGGAGATAATTGATAGATGACAGTGTATTAGTATGGAAGAGTGGGTGCCCCCTGTGTGGTGCCTGCCTGACAGTTGATTCAACCTGCAGCTAGCCAGAGGATGATGACAAATTTACCTATGAGTACAGCAACTCGCACCTTCACGCTTTATTCGGCTGACTTCATTTTGCAGCTGACGTTCTACTGTAAATTTAGTGCTTTGGTCGGCATTGCTGCCATCACCTCTGATCCCTTGCCAGGAAGGCATCCTGCGCTCTGAGTAACCAGTCCTAGGCTCCTTCACTGCCGCTCGATCTACTATCGTAGAGTATCAGTTCCTGAATCAAGTACAATAGGCACTCAAAACGGAGACTACAAGAGTCCTTTGAGGAATCAAGTTGAGCGAATTAATATTCATCGTGTGGGGACCAACGAGTCGGTCAAGGAAGATGGCGAATACATGACGTTACATCGTTTCGTGCTACTATGATTCCTTTTAGTAATTATGCCCGCAAAGCACTATGGGACTCTCACTAAGCTTGTTTGAATCTTTAAAAAGACATCCTACAACTCTCAAGGTACTCTCCGATTCGTCCAGCTGAAAAATCCAGAAATCACCTCAACGCAGAGAAAACAGATAGATCTCATCGACTCCTCATTTACTATTCTAGATAGAGCCATTACTAAACTCTTTGTGGGATTGGTATTTTGATGTATATCCACTAGACTTCGGTCCTTTGACCTTATCGTTCAAACTGAATCAAGATCCTCTTGGCATGACCGTATCTTCTCATCGGCCCTATTGTTTGGAGTACAAAGTCTATTACTGTGAGCCATGTTACAGACTGCCTGTCTCGCTCCTATAAATGCGGGAAAGACAATATCTTGACTACGCTTCAATCGCTGCCTTTTCCTGACCAGCCTCCCGACGCTTCCTGTGAGACTGCCATGAGATTTTTTATCTTCTGTGGTTGGCTTCTGGCCACTACTGGCGCCTACCTGGTATCTGAGCAAATCGATGTTCAAGCCAGTCTACTCATCGACCCGAAAGATGTCGCCGACAAGACGTTTGATTACATTATCGCGGGTGGCGGCTTGACCGGCCTGACTGTTGCCGCCAAGCTGACAGAGAACCCCAACATCGAGGTCCTGGTCATTGAGGCGGGATTTTACGAGTCCAATAGCGGACCTGTGATTAAGAATCCAAACAGATACGGTGAAGTCTTTGGCACCACTGTTGACCACAACTATCTCACTGTGCCTCTCATCAATAACCGTACCGACAACATCAAGTCTGGAAAAGGTCTCGGTGGTTCTACGCTAATCAACGGCAACTCATGGACCCGTCCGGACAAGGTCCAGATTGATTCCTGGGAAAAGGTCTTTGGCAACGAGGGCTGGACCTGGGACAACATATTGCCCTACATGAATCGGGCTGAGCGTGCCCGTGCCCCAACTGCAGTCCAGGTTGCCGCGGGCCATTTCTTTGACCCGGCTTGTCACGGATTCAACGGCACCGTCCACTCTGGGCCTCGCGACAACGGCCAACCTTGGTCTCCGCTGATGAAGGCACTTATGAACACCACTTCTGCCCTCGGCGTCCCAACCCAGGTGGACTTTAACTGTGGCCACCCTCGTGGCGTGTCCATGATCCCCAACAACCTTCTCGAGGACCAAGTGCGCGCTGATGCAGCCCGTGAATGGCTGCTTCCTAATTACCGTCGCAAGAACCTCAAGGTCTTGACCGGACACGCTGTGGGAAAGGTTCTCTTTGATCAAAAAGCTCCCATACTAAAGGCAATTGGAGTTAACTTTGGCACCAACAAGGCTGTCAACTTTAATGCCTACACTAAGCATGAGGTTTTGCTGGCCGCCGGCTCTTCAATTTCGCCTTTGATCCTGGAGTACTCTGGCATTGGCCTAAAGTCCGTCCTTGACAAGGCCAACGTCACCCAGCTGGTAGAGCTGCCTGTCGGCATCAACATGCAAGACCAGACTACCACGACTGTCCGCGCGCGCAGCACGTCCGCTGGTGCTGGGCAGGGCCAGGCTATCTACTTTGCCAACTTTACCGAGACCTTTGGAGAAGACGTTGCGTATGCCACAGAGCTGCTCGAGACCAAGATGGACCAATGGGCCGAGGAGACTGTCGCGCGCGGCGGCTTCCACAACGTCACTGCACTCAAGATCCAATACGAGAATTACCGCGACTGGCTGCTTCATGAGGACGTGGCATATTCTGAGCTCTTTCTGGACACCTCGGGGCAAATAAATTTTGACTTGTGGGATCTCATTCCCTTTACTCGCGGCTCTACCCATATCCTCAGCAGCGAGCCCTATCGCTGGCAGTTTGCCAACGACCCAAAATTCCTCTTCAACGAGCTCGATCTTCTCGGACAGGCCGCCGCGACCAGGCTGGCTCGCAAGCTACAAAACAGCGGAGCAATGGCCAGCTATTTCGACGGGGAGGTGATACCGGGCCCTGAGGTGCCCGAGGACGCAACTTTAGGGCAGTGGGCTGAATATGTCAAGGACAACTTCCGCGCCAACTGGCACGCTGTGGGAACCTGCTCCATGATGTCCAGAGAGCTTGGTGGTGTTGTTGATGCAGCTGCCAAGGTTTACGACACCCAGGGCCTGCGTGTCATTGACGGCTCTATCCCTCCAACCCAGGTGTCTTCTCATGTCATGACAATCTTCTACGGCATGGCTCTGCGCATTGCCGAGTCCATCCTGGAGGATTATGCGAAATCTTAAACTGGTTCAAGCTTCAATGGGTGTCGTGCGCCTAGATCGATATTTGAGCTTGGACTTGCCAACGAGAAAAGTTTGCATATACTTATAGCTATACAGTAAATATAAGAGTTAAAACATTACGCTTTCCTAAATATATAGTAAGGTCTAGCACTCTGAAAGTAGCTTGATCTTGATATAACTATATTGTCTTACTAATATTAAGAATAACACCATCTTTTACGCATTTAGCAAGCTGCGTCAACTCTCCAAGGGCAACTTATTTTGTTCCTTGCAGACCTTTGCCTTTTTAAAGTAATAATCATGTTATTTTGCAAACTAAATGTCGGTAGAAAGTTAGACTCTCTAGAAAATAATATAACAGGAAGTAATCTTTAAAATATTATATTAGAGTTCTTAAGAATAAGTACTGAATATATAACAGTCTTTTAAAAAGCATATAAAAAGGACACCTATAGCCAATTTTTTATACCGGGGTGTACTTATCTGACGGCACTAAGTAAGCCCCTGGTATCGTAATGGCTGCCTGACCGGCCCAGCCTTGTCCTCCACAGCGGCAAACGTGGTACAATCGGACGGCTACCTACTTTCGCGAATCTCAATTTCTTTATGCAAAGTGTGCCTGAAAAACCTCTGACATGTTGACTGATTATCAGGAAAATTGACCAGAAGATATATTGACCCTGCGGCGCGGATGCAATTCCTTTTGTTAACAGCCGACACAGTGGGCACGGCTACAGCCAATGCACCATGACTTTTTCTGCAGTCCCGACTTGACCTCCATCATTCACCGCCGCTCTGTTGCACCCAACTTTGACGTCTACATAGAAGCCTGAACCAGCTCAGCTCAAAGTTAGCCGTTAATGCGGGCTGCCATCTGCAAATTGGCTCAGTTGAACGGCGCCGCTGCATCGCCCGAGCCACAGAGCATTGCGCCGCTGCAGAAGACGTGACACCATTCAACGCGGGGGGGCAGCAACATGGCACCGCACTCAAATGCCACCGACGCCGGCGACACAGACGTCCAAACTACACCCATAGACTTTGTCACACTCGGCATGTTCATTATTGGTACACTTGTGCAATCCGCGGTTTTCTGCGGCTATTCCCTTGACGAATTGCCTGCTCACGCTCACTCATAGATGACATTGACTTCCTCCCACCTACACCTCCAGCCAAGGACATTCTCGGTGGCGCAGGCACGTACTCGGCGCTAGGCGCTCGTCTTTTATCGCCATCACCGCTATCCAAGACCGTCGGATGGGTCGTTGACAAGGGCTCCGATTTCCCGCCCGCGCTGGCCGAGCTCATCGACACGTGGGACACGCACGCAGTGTACCGGCACGACGCGAGCCGCCTAACGACGCGCGGGTGGAACGGCTACGACGCCGGCGCGGACCAAAAGCGCGCATTTCAGTACACGACGCCCAAGCGGCGCCTCACCGGCGCGGACCTCGACTCGGCACTGCTGCAGTCCAAGTCGTTCCACCTCATCTGCTCGCCCTTGCGCTGCCAGGAGCTAGTCCGCGACATCACCGCCCGTCGCCGTGCCGCCACCGCGTCGCATGATGACGCTTACATCAAGCCCATGTTCATCTGGGAGCCCGTCCCGGACCTCTGCCACCCCAACGAGCTGCTCAACTGCACAAACTGCCTGCCCCTCGTCGACGTCTGCAGCCCCAACCACGCCGAGCTCGCCGCCTTTCTCGGCGGCGACGGCCTCGACCCGGAGACGGGCGCCATCTCCCCCGACGCCGTCGAGCAGGCCTGCGAGCAGCTGCTGGCCAGCATGCCGCTGCAGTCGTACGCGCTCGTCGTGCGCGCCGGCGAAAAGGGCTGCTACGTCGCCAAGAACGGCGGCCGCAAGCGCAAGAGGCCCCAGGGCGTCAAGTCGGCCCGCCGCAAGGCCCTCATCCACGGCTCGCTGCAGCCCGATACCGACATGGAGTCGCTTCTTGCGGGGCTGCTACAAGGCGACGACGGCGTTATTGACTCGGAGGAAATCGAAGTCGACCCCGGCGTCCAGAAATGGATCCCAGCCTATCACCAGGACGCTTCCAAAGTGGTAGACCCGACAGGTGGCGGCAACACATTCCTCGGAGGCCTGTCTGTAGCACTTGCTCGCGATGAAGACATTGAAACGGCAGCTGTGTGGGGTACTGTCGCTGCAAGTTTCGCCATTGAGCAGGTCGGACCCCCAACCTTGCGTCAAAACGATGGCGGCGAAGAAACCTGGAACGGCGAGAACCCACTTGCCCGATTGCGTGAGTTTCAAGAGCGCCTGTGACGACGCCATATCAAAGTGGCAAGATTTACGAGTTTCATCTTTCAAAATCCCAGTGTTGGAAACCCAGTCATGACTAGAAGCCTATCGGCTGATAAAAGTTGTTTGACACATCATAGTCGGCATCCACTTGAAAAGCTTTTCATTTTAATACGTCTTTATTAGCGTTCATCTAACGTTGGACCCGGTTCATTAAAATCTTGCATTCGAGTTGAATGCACCTGACGCCATATATTCATCATTCAGAAAGCAGCAAGTAAACCATAAATTGCATCCTTAAATCTTGTAGACAAGCTCACCATCCGCAAACCTTTGTGGAAAAAATTAGCTCACATTCGTAGAACATGGAAATGATATAAACTCACATGATGTGGTTGGCTTCCTCAAGCTTCTTGAGGGCCTTGACAGCTTCTTCGCGTTCAAAAGAACCGCCGCTGCGATTTCCAATCTTTTGGTTGACAGCTCCAATGACATCCTCGAGACCAGCCGAATCGTCCTCAAACAGCGGAGTGTTGAGAAGCTGACCAAGAGCCGTTCTGAATGCAGCCAGACGAGGAGCAGCAATTGGGCTATCATCGATAGCAAGAGAGGCAGCACCACTAGCCAGATCTTGATCTTCCTGTGTTTGGCTGGGCAGTTGAGAGGCAGGCATCGAAGAACCAAACGACGTCTGTGACTCAGACGCAGCATTGGTCGATCGAGTGGTTCTTCCTGAACGTCGTGTAGCCAAAGATTCAGCTTCGTCCTCTGCCCCTTCACCCCCGTCTTCCTCCTCGTCATGGACGCCATTGCTGCCGTGCTCAACGTTCGCACCGGACGCCGCACCGCGCGAACGTGTTGTGCGTGTAGTACTCGGCGTCGGTCTAGCGCCACTGTCAGCAGCACCATCGTCATCGTCATCGTCATCATCGTCGGAATCGTCCTCGCTTGAAGAAGCAAAGTCGACAGTAGCGGTTCTTCTGCGTTTCTTTCGCGACACTACAACAACTTCCTTGAAAAGCGCAAAACGCAAGATAGCCTCGGCAGCAGCTGCATCGCGTTCTTCCACTCGGTTTGATAGACGAGACTTGGCATGCGCAGTAGCCAAACGAATGAGAGTTTCAAGCGTACGCACAGTAAGAGGCGAGGTACGGCGCTGATTACCCTCCATCCCGTCGTTTCGGAGACCAACATAAATTTCCGAGATGCGGTCGGACGCCTCCTGAGTCAAGATGGGCTTGATACGAGTCTTGGCGTACTGTATATACTTCTTCATGAAAGAAATGCTCAGAATCTCAGGCTTCTTGTTGGAGCCTCGACCCGAAGTGTGTGTAACACCAGCGTGTAGCATAGCATCAAACTTCTCAAAAACCTCGGTTGGACGCTGCGTCCCAGCTTGTGTATCGGCAGACACGCCAAGGAATTGAGAGGCCTGCTCTCGAACGGGTGCTCCCTCTTCTGTTCCAGGTTGACGATACCTGTGCATACGAAGGACATGCTCCGAAACCTGACGATCACGCGTATCCTCAATATCGTCGGTTACGACAAACAGCAAGTCGAAACGGGAGAGTAGTGAATCGGGCAGGGCAATGTTCTTGTGAGGATCCTTGTGGGGGTCGTACTGGCCGTAGATGGGGTTGGCAGCAGCAACGACGGAGCATCGAGCATTCAGAGAGGTGTGAATACCGGCTTTCGCAATCGTGACTGTTTGTTGTTCCATGACTTCGTGAATAGCAACACGATCATTGTCCGACATCTTATCGAATTCGTCAATACAGACGACACCACGGTCAGCCATGACCATTGCTCCCGCTTCCAAACGACGTTCGCCAGTCTCCTTGTCTGATGTGACGGCAGCGGTCAAACCAACACCGGACGAACCACGGCCGGTGGTAGCGATAGCAAGAGGGGCGGTATTCAGAACGAAACGCAAGAGTTGCGATTTGGCTGTAGACGGGTCACCGACCATGAGAATATTGATATCACCTCTCAAGTGAGTACCGTTTTCGAGATTCTTCTCCATACCACCGAGAAGCATCAAGAGGATTGCCTTCTTGATGTGATCATGTCCGTATATACTGGGAGCCAAAGACTGTGACAGAAGCTCAAGAAGGTTCTTCTTTTTGGCAATTTTATTGATGTTTCGAATATCCGTATCGGTAATGGTGGCCTGAGCGACGCCACCACCAGACTTGGAAGCGAGCAACACAATGTTGTTGGCAAGAATGACGGCTTTGAACAGGGCGCTGTTGTGACTGGTATTCCGGTTACCCAGCGTTCTGAAAATTCCAACAAGCTGAACTCTGTCACCAGGCTTCACCTTATCCACGAGGTCATCGTCCAGAATCACGTCAACACCACGAGGTAGCTGACCAGCAGGCGCACGCTCGGGCATTTCCTGAATGGAAATGGTCTGGTGATCACGATAGGTACAAAAGCCATATTCAGTGAGCAGTGGGTTTCCGTTGTCGTCTTCGCGAGGATAGACACTTGACGTTGTAACGCCATTCGTCATAGTCTGGTCTTGATACTCCCGAAAGTGGAATTTTTGCTTCTTCTCATTCCAGTGAACACTGCGGACAACTTTGGGTCGGATCAAGGAGCATCGCGTGACGATTCCTTCGAGCGAGACCATGCAATTGAGGTTTTGAGACGAGAGTGTGCGGGGGTTGCAAGCGTTCAGTCCAAAGCTGCCCGCCCAAGCACAGTAGTAGACGGTATCGGCGGCTTGCTGATCGGGTCGGGCCTGCGATGGTTGTAATGCACCAATAATCTGCTTCAATGCATGATTGAAGGCCAGCGTGTAGTCGAAGGGTTGCTCGAGGATGCCTTTTGCGAGGTTCTCGTTGTGATCTCGGACGTGGTCGAGGTTGACAGTCAAGCGCCGCTGATTCTTCTGCAGCATGAGAATAATGTCTGATCTGTAGCTTCGCGCATGAGGATCGCCTGAGAATAGCATTTAGTATCGTCGTAGCCCGTTGGACGCGGATTAGTGGTAGCTTACTGGGATCCAGAAACTCCTCCGCTTGGCGAATGCGGTCAATAACGCCCTCATCTTGAAGCATAAACTGATCCATGGTGGGTGAATATACTGAGAGGAACAGCTTTGTCAACAGCAGAGTGGACTGGCGAAGAGGGACAATGTGGGATGGAGGGTGAGGTGTGTGGTAAGGGTCTAGTAGACACGCGAAAACGCGTTGAGACGCGACACTACGCGTAAAGTGGTTGCAGGGCGCCAAGCTGGGTATTAATTTGGGCCGATGAGGTTACTAAGCATTGGAGACCAACGGCGATGGGGGCTGGCCAGCGCGCCCCACCTCTAGCTGGAAGCTCAACAGCCATCTGACTCTCCTGTTGTTTGATGTGACCAAAACTTAGCACCCGATAAAGAGCTATAATTGTTGCGATTGCAGCGCGAATCGCGTGTCCGGTCGTTGCATTTCAGATTTGCGAAGCGCATCAGACTACGAAAATATGGCTGTCGGTCTGGCTTCAAACGTGTCGCTCAACGCCGTTGACGAAGAGGCACGGGCCGAAGTTGATGTCCTTAATTCACGTCTGGACAAAACAGCCCAGCTCACCAAAAAGATCCAAGTATGCCTCGGCAGACTTGAGGCTACGGGCCAAAGCGTGCGCGATGTGGCTGGACCATTGAGTGGCGAGACTCGGCGATTGCAGATACTGGGATCAAGTAAGCTCTCTCGAGAACCTCGCCCTACTCGTCGCTGACTCTATAAGATATCGACTCCGTCATATCCGCAATCGACCGCCTACGAAAACCAGCAGACAGTAAAGATGATGAAGAGCAGATTATTCGGGCTGGCCCCGAAAAGGCTGGTCTGTCCGCCTACCTGGGATCATTGAATCGTATACAGAGGTCGCATGCCGACATGCAAGCGTCCAATTTGCGGGCAAATCAAAGTACGATGGCTGATTTGACGCGCCTCATCAAGAACGGAAATACGCAACTAGAAGCATTCTTTGACAAGCTGCTTCGTAACGAAACACCGCGATCACTCGAGCCATTGCATTTTATTACCAAAGAAAAGGAGTTCCCCGTCCTACCTCAGGAGACCATCACGCGGCTCGGCCTCATATATTCACACCTTGAAAGCAACCAAAGAGCAGCCGGATTCGAATCACCGATTGCGAAAATTTATGCCGAAATTCGCGGGCCATACTTGTCAGCGTCTCTGGTTAACCTGGCAGCTGCCAGCGTAAATACAGCGAAGAAGAAGAACCCCGGAGCCATCTACAGATCCGGCACTAACGGCATCGGAACATATGCACTGGCAATGGAAGGCATGTTCGCCGCAGAGTATGAAAACGTCTGCAGCATATTTGCCCGCGAAGATTGGGGGCCTGTGTTCCAGGCTGCATGCCAAGCTCCTCTCGCCGAGCTAGCCAGAACGTTGCGTGAACTCAACGCTCACATTAAACAACACCTAGCAACTGATTGCTACCTCGCCTATGAAGTCACAGAGATTCTTTCAAAGCTGTCTGGAAACCTAGAGACCAGAACCGGCGAACTCAAGACACAACTTGCGGCCGCTCTCAAGCCCGTGAGAGAAACAGCCAAGTCCTCACTGGCAGAACTTCTCGAGGATACAAAACGCAAGATTGGTGCCGTTCAAACATTACCCAATGATGGTACCCCTCTCCCTATCGTGTCAGAGACTATGCAGCGTCTTCAAGCTATGATGGAGTTTCTCCGTCCTGTGGCCAGCATTATGTTTTCACTTGGCGACGGCGGCTGGAAGAATGGCGCTTCCGCGCGTGGTGTGGACGCCATCCCCAGCCTCGCAACATTCGATGTCACTGCTGACGGCCAACAAATCTTCACACATTACTGCCTCGACATGATAGAGGCGCTCCTCACGTCACTGGACTCGAAGATGCGTCTCCTGATCCGAAACAAGTCTACACAGGGCGTCTTCCTCGCCAACAGCGTAGTCATCATCCAGCGCTCTATTGTGACCTCCGACCTGGCACCGCTTCTGCAACCCCGCCTCGAAGTGCTCGACCCGTGGCGTAAAAAGGCGACGCTCGCCTACACGGACGTGTGCAAAGACCTGTCTGTCTACCTCTTCGACACTATCCACACCTCGCAGCGCGCTCGCCCACAGTCGGGCGGCCCCATCGACTCAGCCACGGTCGTCAAGGCCCTTAGCAGCAAGGACAAGGACAAGATCAAAGAAAAGTTTCAGCAGTTCAACAGCGCCTTTGACGACATGGTGACTAAGCACAGGGCCTATACCATGGAGCGCGAGGTGCGCGGCATGTTTGGCCAAGATATTCGTCAGAAGCTGCAGCCGCTGTATGATCGCTTCTGGGACCGCTATCATGAGATTGACAAGGGCAAGGGCAAGTATGTTAAGCATGATAAGACTTCTATTGCAGCCGTATTCGTCAGCCTCAGCACGTAATAGTGGCTCTTTGCAAGACGTGCTGGACGATGTAGTTGGATGGAAAGTTGAGGCTCATTGCTACTGGCTAGCGAGAAGACTTGAATCTTAATCAGGATCACCAAGAAAACCTATTCGATTCTTTCTTTCAGCTTTCACTTGTTTGCGTTATTTTCTCGGCAGTTACCCGGCCTATTCCACTGCGCTGTCTGCGGCTACCACACCACTGCCGAATATACGATCAATGCGTGTCTTGCGCTCCCAGACAACGCGGTCGTCGCTGCGTCGTTTGAAGTAGAGGATGCGGTGCTGTGGAATGAACTCCTCGTCCGTCTGCTCCGTCTTCCACTGCGCAAGCGCCTTTTCCTGAGGCCCCGCGAAGCGATCCTCGAAACCAACGATGAAGTCATCAGCGTCTAGGGCACGGTCCCAGCGCAGCCGGTTGAGGACATCGGACGCCGGGCGGAACCTACCCATGTCCTCGGGCTTGACGGACGTGGGCACATTGAGCTTTACATGGCGAGTGGCGGCACGGCGTGACTTGGCGTGCGACGAACCTGCTTTGTCGTCGCTGCTATCGAGAGCTGGTTCTTCGTCCTCGTCTGCCCCGTCAGAACTGCTGTCGACATCATCTTCCTCAAAATCATCGAATGCTACGTCGGCGTCATCGAGATAATCTGGGTCGAGAACCGCCGAGGCAATATCGGAAGTGTTGACAACGCTGGCGGCCATCCAGCAAGAATCGGCGTCGTAATATTTGGCATCACTGCGTATTCTATTTTCGAAGTCGTTTGAAAGGCCGTCGATGACCAACTTGGTGGCTTTGGCGTCGTCTTTGGCGCGGTCACCGTCTTCGCTGTTCCACGCTAGGCCGATGAGATAAAAGCAGTGATACTCCGAGCCTGTTACTGTATCGGTATTGGGGCGGTCAATGAATCGCCCAGGCCATAGTCGGGGCAGGAGGGATGGTGCTTTTCTAGTCATGTCTGTCAAATGGAATTAGTCAAGACAATTTATTGCCGAAATATTGGAGAATAGTCTCGACTGACCAGCTAGAACCGCAACGCAGCGCGACTCCAACCAGCTCAGAAACTTGCGGCCGCTCGAAGGAGACGGTCCCCAAAATCGGGCATCAATCTTGACATAGCTTTTGAAGTTCTGGAGGAAATCGCGCACCCCGGAGGCTGCTGTACTGGCAGGACCAAGAATAGTACCCCAAGTTGCACCTGGTTGGGACAATAGAGAATTCGCTTTGGAGAGTTCAGCGGCGATTGACTTGACAGTAGGTGTCGAAGCAGCCATGGCGGTATTTAAAGCTGGCGCATGCCACCCCAAGAGACAGAAAGGCTCCCTCGACGTCCGGTGATAGCGTAGCTCTCTATGATAGAATGGATCTAATACAACATGCGTTTCCCATTCAAGATCGGCATAGTGGCTAAAAAATGTAGTGAGAATGTCCGTTGTCGACACAGCCATTGAGATGGCTGCAAGCTGCTTGCAGATGGGGACGAGCAGAACCGTAATGTGGATGCCGCTTAAGAGACCGAACCGGGCGCCGTAGATGCCGCGCGAGCTGGCCCAGGCCTTGATGAAAAGGAAAGCAACTCTAAACTTGGCCAGATCAGGGATGGAACGCAAAAGGTAGTACAGGTCCCTGGCGGGCTTTAGCTTGGCCAAGGTCTGAACGGGGAGAGCGAATTCGGGGTGGTCGGAGGGCAAGTTCATAACCCGAGGATATCTGCTAGTAGTCAGGTAATGATCGAGCACGTCTGTAGACAACAAGTTCTTACTTTTCTACTATGGAGGTGGCGGCGCAGTAATGAAGAGTAAATTTGATGCCAAGAATCTGGAGCTTTAGCATGGTGCCAGTGCTGGTCGAGGCCTTTCTCAATATGCGCATTCCTCCATCAGAGGCCTTTCTCAGGCGCTGAAGGGCCATGCGGAAAAATGTCTTGGAGCTCATCGTCCCAATGCAGAGGCAGTCGACATGGTCGGAGCTCGTCCACACACCAAGACCGTATGAGCCTACTGGAACGAGGATCAAGCCAACATGTCCGCGACCTTGTTTCTCCGGCTTTGCCTGGTCAATGCCCAGCAAGACATTTTCCAAAATGGTAATTGCTTGCCTCCTTGTCCCTTGTTCACTTGTGGTTGGCACATATCCACAGGCAAGCAATGCCCGCTTGAGGTCTTCAAACCCACCCAAGGAATCCGCGGCTTTGGTCAGCTCGATAGCCTTTACACGATCCAAGATGCTGCCCACGGAAACACCAGTACGCGTGTTCTTCTCCGCAAAAAGACAACGGATACCCCAGTGATCACTAGCGTGGACCAAGCTTTGATCAGCAATCTGCGTCATGACATCTTTGCCAAACATGTTGAAAGCAGCAGGTCGTAGAGGGAGCTGCAAACTATACAGAATGCGATCGTAGCGTTGAGGTCGTTTGTCTAATGCTCCACCACCGACGAGCTTTTTAGCCAACTTGTTCTCGAGCGGATTGAATGTGGCACCTTGCTCTCCCTCGTAGAGATCCATGATGGCCTCGTTGGCTAGCACCACCTCGGACGATTCACCGGTTGTCAGTTTCGTAGCTAACCAGGCATCGTCGAACCCACTTTTGGATAGCACATCGTGGGTATCGTCTAGACACGGTCTACCATTCTTGGAGAGAGCGCCACCTCTTTGCGCCATGTCAATCGTGTAGGAGGAGGTTGTCACGTTGAAGTCGCCGGCAATTATGCACGGGTTCTTGTTGTACTTTTGATGGAGATGCTGCTGCAAACTTGAAACTTGGGCCTTTTTAGACGAGAGGGCGTCATGCGTCAGGCCCTGGCTCAAGTGACAGCCCACGACGATGAGCGGCTCGGTAATGGCCTCGGACAGAGGAGCGAAAAACGAGATGGTCGGAAACGTCGCGACCGCAGACCCTTTGTGTCGGCGGTGGAGCGGGAGGTATTTCCATGACAGTGGAAACTTGCTCAAAATTACAATATTGAGGAGACTGGGGAGAGGGCCAATCCCAGGCTGATCAGGCGGGCCATGAGTACAGTAAGGGTACTTGGCGCAAACGACTTTGTCTCTGAGGAGGTCGGGAAGAAAGTGGTCAGACACTTCTTCTAGGACGAGTACATCAGCTTCGGCACGTCGGGATAAGAGGTTGGCAATGAGAGCCGAATTCCTCGACGTGTCGGGCGGCCAATGAACCTCGGCGTGAACATTATAAGTAGCAACAATGAGAGAAGTCAGGACGTTTGAACTTGGCTTCAGCGATGAAGCATCAAAAATCTTCCAGATTCCATTGCTTGGGTGCCACTGATAAGCAGGCTGCGCATATGCTCTAGAGGCCTGAGAGTGGCCATTCTTATCGTCGACAAAGACAAGTTCGTCCCGAGGAAGCGCAAGCTCGACCCAGTCTCTTGATTCAACATTGAAACGTTTCCAGAGCTTCATCCGCCGAAGCCCATCCGCGGCATCTCGGCAAGTATCGCGGACCATAATGGCAAGTTGTGGCGCATCCCAAGACACTGGTGTCAGCAGACGGGCTTTATGCATTAGGAAATCATGTGTACTCGAGCATGCCTCGTCGCTCTGACCAACAGTCAAATGAGGATGATATTCTAACTGTGCCGACCAGCCTAGTGACAAGCGGACCTTGTTCACAAGCCTGAGCAAGTCGGTCGCTGCTGTGTCATTTGGTTTCAAATACAGCGTCCTGTGTTTGTCGTGCACAAAGACGTCCGCATCTGAGAGACAGACCCGTCGTGGAAGTAGACTAGACAGAAAATCGAGCTGAACAAGAGTCGTGGCAGCGTCTTGGACAGCACTGGGGTGCACAAAGGGATAGACAAGGTTGATGTGTGGTGGCCACTTGGCGTAGGCCTTGTCGTTGAGTCTTCGCAGCTGGTTGATGGCTGGCCAATGGCATTGAGGAGGGATGATGCATAGTGCTGTGTCATGCGACGACGCATAGAATTTCGATTGTGGGTCAGATTCTAATGTTGTCTCCATGATGAAACTGGGTGGTTGCCTGGATGATGAAGATGATACTCAAGACGGGGTTGACGCCCAAGTGGTGTGCTCGTCAAGGCTCGCAGAACGCTCAGAGAAATGCAGAAAAAGGATGCTAGGATGATGGATGAATTGCGACAATGTATCGCAGAAAATTTCAGGGTTTACGTCTTTTTAAAGTATATGCAGAGGCAAGAGGTGAAGCTCAGCCAAAAGTAATAAGCGTGGTTATGCTGATCTTGGGCGGGTTTCAGAAGGATCATAGGCCATATCCACCAGTGAGTCACACCTTAAGCACCAGCAGCGACTCTTCAATTTAGCAGATGCCTAATCTATAAAATGACTGTCGTGTAGAAAGAAGGCTTTTTTTGACTCACGAAATATTCAAAACTAAGAAAATTCGGTGAATGACTGCAGGTTTCGGTTCAGGATGGTGATCAGGCTTAGTGGGGTTGGTTGGCTAGGCATTCGTTTATACAATATAATACTCCAACATTTCCACTCTTATTTATATTTTTTTTCATTTATATTTCCTCTTATCTATATTTCCTCTTATTTATATTTAATTTTATTCAAATTTTCTCTTATTTATATTTCTACTCTTATTTATATTTTCTCTTATTTATATTTTCTCTTATTTATATTTCCTCTTATTATATTTCCTTTTATATTTATTTCCTCTTATATGTATTTATTCTTATTTACATTCCGCCCTATTGTCTAAAGTCTATGCCCTCTGAATCTATATATAAAAAGCACTCGGTCCAAATGCGCCGCTAGTGACTACAAAGGTTGACAGCTTGTGCATCTTGGTGCACATTGTGCCGTTTAAACAAGAATACAACACATGTTGCCATGCCCACTCCAGCTAAACCAATCCCTGTATACAAGCCTGAGCGAAACCCGTTGAAGCGATCGTCGGATGAGTCGGACGGCCCTCGTACGTTGACTTCGACGGTTCCAGCAATACCGACGCCTAGTGCGATGCCGTAGTTGACAACAGTATTGACCAGACTAGCCCCGATGCCTTGGTGTTGTTTCGCCACTGCATTAGACAGTGTCAATGTCGCTGCGGGGAAGCTCATGTCCATGCCAAAGGGCATTACAAGCATGGAAACAAAAATCTGGCCCCAATATATCTGATGAACAGGGGCGAATGAGGTCAATATGATGCCAATGGTAAATGCTGTCAACGCCATCATCATGACCAATGCCGGGCGGACCTGCAGCGGGCCCAAGAGTTTGCCCGTGATGAAAGCAGCGACTGCGCCGGCAATAATAACGGGCGCAAAGTACACTGATGTAAGGACTGGCGATAGACCACGAACATCTTCCAGAATTTGGACCAGGTACAGAGTCCAGATACCAAAGGTGGCCCAACCGCAGACGAGTGCAGCGAGAACAAAGCAAATGTCAGGCTTGAACGCATCAAACGGCAAAAGAGGATGCTCGCTCATCTTGAGCTCCATGTATGCAAACCCCGCAAAGAGCAGTAAGCCAAGTATAAGCGGCACAATAACTGTTGGGGTACGCCAGCCGCTGATGGGTGCCTGCGTCCAGGCAAAGTTGAAGAGAATCAGAGCCGTAACGCCCACGACAGCCGCAGGCGCATCCAGAGCCACAATCCACGCGCGCACTGAGCGAGGCTCCTCCTTTCGCTGAGGCGGCTTCGGGATAATCAAGTATGCCGCCACGGCCAACACGGCGAGCCAGACGGCCATGGCCCAGAGCGCCCACGGCCACCAGGCCATGGCCAGCAAGGACCCAAAGACGCCGCCGCACACGCCCCCAATCGGGGCCACCGCGCCAAAACACGCAAACACCATTGCTTTGCGGTGGCTCCCCGGCGGATACGCCGAGCCCAGAATGGCCAGGGCGTTGGGCAGGCACAGCGCGGGGCCTATGCCTTGCAGGACGCGCGAGAAGACGGCGAGGGTAAAGTCGGAGTAGACGCTCAGGCCGGATACGAGCGACCAGAGCGAGAACCAGGCGAAGCCGACAATGAGCATGGTTTTGTAGCCAAAAATGTCGCCGAGTCGGCCAGAGATGAGGATGAAAGTGCCGACTGTCAGGGAGTAGCCGGCAACGAGCCACGCCAGCTGGGCAGGGTCTGCAACGCCAAAGCTACGGCCGATTTTTCGCAAGAGGACCAAGGTCCCCATGTAGGCAGCCTCTGTATTGACACGCAAATTAGTAACAATGGTCAAGTGTGAGAATGGTAAGATGGTAAGATGGCAAGATGATAAGATGGTAAGATGGTAACAAGGCGCAAAACTTACGAGTACAGAATTGAGCCATACAGACAATTCCAACAAAGAGCATCTCCCTGGTCTTGGACATGGAAGATGATATCCAGACCGACTCGGCAATTGAAGGTTCCTTGACCGCAGTCGAGTTGTCGCTGAGAGCATTGTGCGTGTCGCGCTCCGACACGGGGAGGACAAGGCCTTCCTTGTCTGCCATGCTGAAATGCTAGACGGCCATTGCAAACCTGAATTGATGCACAAATCTGGCATCATCAACAAAAAAAGTTGAAGTCGGGGCTTCAAAGGGGGAGGCGGTGGGGGTCGGGGAATTGGTTGTCAATCACCGACGCTAGGAAGCGGGCATCGCGGGCATCCCGCCGGCAAATGTTGCAACATCTGATAATTCTAGGTTAATTGGACGCTGAATATTACGCCACCTGTCACGACCTCATCGCAACTCCGGCTTTTGTTTGTTTAGTAGATCCATGTTGTCGTCTCGGTTTGCCGAGTCAAGATGAAGCAGTAAAGTAAGCATTTGAGTATAGACGGAGCGTCGGCGAATTGGCCACTTGTGCTGAGCGAAGCACAGATTTGGGTCGAGAGCACAATACGTCCAGAAATATACCCACAGAAAAAAAGAGGTTAGGGAAACCGGCAACGCAATCGCCTT
This sequence comes from Beauveria bassiana ARSEF 2860, assembly GCF_000280675.1. Taxonomy (NCBI): domain Eukaryota; kingdom Fungi; phylum Ascomycota; class Sordariomycetes; order Hypocreales; family Cordycipitaceae; genus Beauveria; species Beauveria bassiana. Next base: position 82,057 of record NW_007930856.1, read on the forward strand.
TTCAATCAATATATTGTTTGTTGTGCATATTGACTGAGTGCACTCAATTCTCATTGCCTGGGAGTCATGAAGTCTCCACTTTAATTTATATGATGCTCTTGCGTGACTGACTTGTAGGATAATGATTGATAACACGAATCAAGACTGATTGCCTTTACGATAATTATCATTGTTAAAACTAACATTGTTCATTCCGTCATTCACGGGCAAAGGAGGCATGCGACTTATAATGTTTTAAATATCCTAGGCTGATTGATCTGCGCTACTCGATGCCTTGTCGTAGATGGCTGGCACAAGTGGATGCAGCAACCTGCAGTGAAGAGCGTGGAGCTACTCTGTTGGTTTTTGGCTTAAAGCCGAGCTTCTCATGTCGAGGTGGGGGGTTGTGACTTCTTCCAAAAGGGACTTGTATAGGCGGGGAAGAGAGAGAGAAAAAAGAAAAGGCAGCTATTAAACAAGTAAAGTAGCCTTTTTTAAAGAAAACGCAACGATTGTACTGTATTATTCCCAAAGAAAGCTGATACAACAAGTGCACTTTGATCTGCGTAATGGTTCATCCCTACATTATCGGACATGTGCGCCAACGCTGCCATGCTACAGTGGGTGGTGTAGTCAACAGATCAATGAACGCCGCCAATGGCACGCCGGAGACGCCGTTTACATACTAGGTACCTGCGAATAAACTAATATATTTCTAATCTTTTAATAATTAAACGCACAGCTGACACGCGCCATGACGTGCAACAACGCGAGGCGGAAGCTGCATTTCCGCCGACTCCACTTTCAGCACATCCCCCGTTATTAGACTTTTTTTGCCATGGCCAACCTTTGCCGAGTTTACACACCAAACCCACCCCAATCACAAGCTTATCCCCTCCGAATAGGCCGAGGGTTGTTGTCCAAGAATGCGGGGTTGTGCCTCGAAAACCTGCCCTTACCCAGAAATCCCCCCCCCCCCAGCTGCTGGCGGGGTCGCTGCAAGGGGACCTATCGTTCTGCCAGTCATCATGCGAGAATTTGAAGCTTTCCATGTGACGGATTCGCCATCGACGAGGCCCTTTACCGAGAGGAGTAATGGCTTCTTCAGCCGGCACAATAGTGTGAGGGGGTGTTGTGGAGGAGGGTCCGTGAACCGTGAAATGCACAATAAAACCACAAAACAGCCCTTTTACCCAACTTACTGGCCATCCTACCATGTTTTCTACACGACAATTAACTACATTTCATAATTATAAAGAGGGTAACCTATAAAGAGGGTTAAATCACAAAGAGGGTAAATCACAAAGAGGGAAGAAAAGTATACAAAACCTTACTTTGTTACTCGCCTCTTCCCTTCACCATGGCGACTGTCGAGCGCAACCCCAAGGACTCAATGAAGTCGACATGGCGAACCGCCGACCGCAGCCAGTGGAATCTTGCGCACTGGTTCTACGAGCTCTTCAACCTCCACCTCATCGATCTCGAGACGCCCGTCCCCATCCACGTCAAATCCGACAAGATGCCCTACGTCCCCGAACTCGTCATGCACCGCTGGATCCTCACCCACGCCGCCGTCCCCGTCGCCATTCAGCAAATCTACTTTATGTACACGGGCCACAACCTCAGCCCCCTCGCCACCCTGATCCTCTACTCGGCCGCCTTCAAGTTCAACGCCATCCGCCAGCTCAAGACCATGCGCACCATGGGCCAGCGAGTCGGCTTCCTCGACGGCGACGAGCACGACCGCGACGGCATCCCCGACGTCGGCGTCATCAAAGTCTTTCTCTCCTTGATCTACACCTCCATCTCGCGGCCCGTCTTTACCGTGCTGCTGAGCTACCGCGCCGCCGTCGCCCCGCAAGACGTCAACTGGGCCTGGCTGCCCTTTGAGATTGGCTTCTACAGCATCATTCTCGACTTTTGGTTCTACTGGTACCACCGTCTCATGCACGATGTGTCCTTTCTCTGGAAGTACCACCGCACCCATCACCTGACCAAGCATCCGAATCCGCTGCTCACCCTCTACGCCGACACTGAGCAGGAGATTTTTGATATTGCGGGTATCCCCATCATGGCCTGGGCCACGATGAAGCTCATGGGATTTCCCATGAGCTTTTACGAATGGTGGTTCTGCCACCAGTACGTCGTGTTTGCCGAGCTCGCTGGCCATAGCGGCCTGCGTCTGCTTGCCAGTCCGCCGAGCACCTTTACTTGGATCCTCAAATTCTTCAACTCTGAGCTCGTCATTGAGGACCATGACCTCCACCACCGAAAGGGCTGGAAGAAGAGTGGCAATTACGGCAAGCAAACCCGTCTGTGGGACGTTGTCTTTGGCACATGCAAGGACCGTATCGAGACCAAGTATGACAATGTTGACTGGGATACTGCCATTGGCATGCCTGCATTTTAATGTCTTCAGGTCGGATATTATCAAAAGTATACGCAAGAGACTCAAATTGCACCGCCAAGTTACCACATGGTGGCCGAGTTTGCACTCTGCACAAAACATATAGATGGAGTGTATTCAGGGTAGTACCTCAAGATCATTTTTATACCTACTACAAATCTAGAGATGGTGTATTTAGAGCATTACCTTATAATCAATTTAATTTCTACTTTGACAAAAGCACATGCCCGCAACGCGCTTTATGAAGGCATTATCCGATGACTTATACAAAAAACATCTCGTCGTCTAACTACGAAAAAAAACTTTGCCAGAGTGCTACCTTGTACGCAGCGGCATCTTCCCAATGTATATCAATTCAAAACCTGCCAAATCTATATGCTCAACGCCGACAATCATAGAAATAATGCAAAGAGTATACACTTTGAAACAGAGTCTAGCCGACGTGCCAACGTGGAAAAGTATGCAATCGAAGAGTCCAGCTCGTCACGGCGCATTCGTGCGCAAAGATACCCACAGCAGGCAGAACATAAATAACGCAGCAGCGAAAAGAACGTATCTGAGCCTCGCAGGGTGGTTTTGCCGGATATCGTTAACCTCCAAGGTCGTTTCTTTGGCAATCGCACTCAGCGTCTCACTGCCAAGCTTGTAGTAGACCAGACCGCCGAGTGCAATCGAGTAGCCAACGAATTGCTGGCCAGTGACGGGGTCTCCAAAGAGCAGTATCGACGAAGCCACCAACAGAATGTCCTTGAGTATGCCAGACATGGTCAAGACAACGGCAGAAGTTTTGCCGATCTTGGCAGAGAGTTAGGGAGCTGAAAGAATAGTGCACTTGTGCTGAAGCAACGTACCAAGAGAACCGTCGAGACGTTTAGTAAAAATGCGACGCAAGCATTGACGATGAACAATGGAATGCCGACACTGGAAAAGTCGGCCAGTCTCATGCGCGGGACTTCGACAACAGCCATCAGGGCACCGTTGATGGCCGCACAGGCTGGGGCGTAGTAGTACAGAGAGACCATGGGGCTCATCTTGAACTCTGGCGAGCTGAGTAGTCTCTGGACCATGACGAGGCGCAGAGCCTCGAAAATAATGCCGCAGACTTGAACTGTAAACTTGATGTTAGATATCGCTCCATGTGAGTCTCATCAACGGTTAAGTGACTGTTGCCTACATAAAAACCCCAGTGCATGAAACTGAATCTCGCCAAAGGAAGCAATGACGACTCCGAGCACAATGAGAGACACGTTGCCGAGCACCTTGAAGTTGGGTGGCACAATCTTGAATGCCCAGGTAGCCAAAAGTGTCACCACCGCGTTGGACGCCTATAAGAGTCAGTATAAATTCCCATCAAGCTAATCAGTGGCCATACCTTGAGCATCTGGATGAAAGAGACGCTAAGGTAGAGATAGGCTAGATTGCCTCCAATCAGGCTCAGACTGAATAAAATGACAATGGGCAGAATCGCTCGCTTGTAAATCTCAAAGTCCATGGGCACCTTGTGTCGCGAATCTAGCAAAGTTGTATAGCGAGCCATGAGCTGCGTCATGGCAGCGGCAAATGTCATGTGCCATGTTGTCAAGAATAGTGCTAGCAGAGAGTAAGTATTAGTTTGCGCACGGCTGTATGAGCAGCACCGAGATGTAACTGACGGAAGCCTATAATATGGTGTTAGAACGAACAGCATACAACCTAAATCTGGACTCACGAAAGTTTGCAGCAGCAAGAACCCATTTGTTGAACAAAATGACGCCTGAGCTGGTTGCTATCCAGAAGCTAGTAACAGTTTAGTCGGGGCAAGCCGCCTCTTGCAGGCTTTGATGCCACTCACGCAATGTAAAATGCCGGATGAAGTTTCTCGGTGATGAGTGTGACCTGGGTCAATAATCGGGGTTGCGCAAGCGGCAGCTTCGTCTTTTTCTCCAAAAGGCCAGCTTCAAGCTCATGCGCCTCCTCGGGTTCAGGCGAGTGCCGCGCGGTCGTCGCATCGGATCCGGCCATTAATTAATTCGTATATATGTTCGAGGGGCCACCAGAGGGCGTCTGAACAGGAAGAGATTTCGGGACGGCTGGTACACAATTGGGTTGCACCGCCCATTCGTTGATGACAACTCGTCAGATTGCGCTGCGCAAGCAAGAAAGTGGAAGCGCAATCTGTCAAAACTCGCCAGAGTTGCGACGCGTTTGCCATGATGCTATTGGACAAAGGCCATAGGCGTGTCATTAGGCGTGGGCCCACAGCACACCCCTTGCTGCCGCTGGGGGCGAAAAAACATCGCCCGTCTACTAGTAGGCTATCGGCAACATCCAAGTAGTTATACTAATAATTACCTCTAATAAGGTAGTAAAACTATAGTAAAATTTAGATATTATACTCTACTCACTAAATAGTCTTATAATAAGAAGAGATATCTAATTTATAAAGGCAAAGTAGATATTTAATAAATCTTAAAACTAGTAGTATAACAGTAGTAGTAGTCAGCAATGCATTTTTTTTTTCATCTACTATACTATCGTAAACGCCACGTAGCGTGTCATGAGGATAGTAAATGAGCTTTCGTTGAAGAGGAGTGTTAGGCTACGCTAGTTAGTATACTTTTATAAGTTAAGACAAAAGTATAGCAGTAGTATATCTACATATCATTTTAGCTACGGTAGTGCTTCTACATTAATCTAGTTCATTATTTAGTTGTAAGCCTCGGCCAACGTTGCTTAAGCCTGCCTATCATACACTTTCCAGTAGTATATATCTATAATGCTTACTTGACTCATCATTTTTACTGACTACGACTACGACTATATATACTTGATTCTTAAACCTACATGACTAAGGTAGCGATGTGGTCTCGAAACGCGGGAGGCCTCGTCTCAGAGTTTCGAGTCAGTTGCTGTCGTAGGTTAGTCTCAGTCCCGTTAGTAATAATAACACTAGGTACGATAAGCGAACGAGGCGGCGATCATTGAAGAACAATAAAATAGACTAAGTGTCAAGTGTAGATGAAACAAAAAGGAACATCCAAGGCCTACATGAATCAGGAGATACTAGTATATATGTAAGCGAGTCGCGGTCTTAGTCGAAAGCTACATGTCGACATGACTTAGACACTACTAAGCTTGACTACTTACTTCAGACAGCCAAAGTTTTGATACAGCACGTAGCTAGTGTTTTAATAAACTGGAGAGTCAATGCAGAGGCCTCATCACCTCTTTTATAAGTCATTTAAACGTTACCTTTACCATTAGACCTATCTAGTCCTAACTACTTAATAGTTTAGATATAACTAGTAAGTTATTAGGTTAATGATAAGTCCTCTATTCTAGACTAAACTTATAGTTAATAGAATTAATAGTCTATTTATTGTATTACTATATAAGGTAAGTAGATACTATTCTATATTAGTATTCCTTATTACATGTGTGTAGTATTCTTTCCGACGTGCCTACTGCTTGAATCGAGTGTAACACCTGTTATACAATGCCGGAAACTGTTTGCGACAGTTATGCGACCTAGACTTCCTTGGATAGGCATGCTTCTAATCACCCTTCTATGCCCTCGAATAAGGATATACTCTAGAGTGCGGGAAGGCTTCGTCGCTAGCGAGGTGTCTATCTGTCTGTCCTTGCATAGCCAGCTTAAGCTTTTGTTGCATGACTAAATAAAGAAAGATAGGGTAGCGATAAGGGGAAAACAAAGTCAGAAGAGTTATTCCAACCTTGGGAAACTATAGGCTTAAGAGGTATAAGTATAGTCTCATCCCAGCCTTAGACAGACACTTTCTCATTATCATACACAGATTAACGCTTTTATCTTTATAAACTATTTTCGCCCTTTATGACCTAGTATTATTCATTTTCATTTTCAAATTCATTGACTAACCTGGTAGTCACCTGACCTTTCCCCCCCAATCTCACAATATACTATAATAACTAGAAAAATGGTCCGCCTTATAGTTGCCTCTGTACTTACCTGTTAGTCTCCCCCCCCCTCTCCATCCTCGACCAACGACCTTTTTCCCTATCAATATCATAAGATTAACCCGGAACCTTTCTCCGCAGTCGCTCTATCCGCCTACGCCACCGGTAACGCCGCTGGTAACGCCGCCGGTGCCGCCAACATCGTCAACGGCCAGGGTAAACAGTCCAATCAAGGAGCCTGCATCTCCGACGCCGACTGCAGATCGGGCTGCTGCGCCGGCCTCAACAACGCCGCCGTCTGCTCCGCCCGCAACGCCGCCTTTGACCAGGGCAAGCGAGGCTGCGGCTTCCGCGGCGCCGGTGCCGGCGGTACCGCTGGCATCGTTGGCAACAACGGCCAAACTGGTGTCATCGGTGGCAACAACGGCCGAACTGGTGTCATCGGTGGCAACAACGGCCGAACTGGTGGCAACGGCGGTGTCGGTGGTGTAGGCGGCCAAATAGGCTTCCAAGATGATGGTAGACCAGGCTTCTTTCCAGGTGATCGTGGCCCAGTCTTCCCAGGTGATAGTGGCCCAGGCTTCTTCCCAGGTGATAATGGCCCAGGCTTCTTCCCAGGTGATAATGGCCCGGTCTTCCCAGGTGATAGTGGCCCAGGCTTCCCAGGTGATGGTGGCTTCGGTGATGGTGT